>NC_056751.1:636730772-636798451 GCF_019279795.1 Protopterus annectens
TCCCAGAAATAGTAGCTTATTGGCCGTTTGGGCAGTTTTTCCATCTCCTTCAACTTTCTGGATGAAAAGTCCACATCTGTGCTTGCTTCCCCCCTTTCCTGTAACTAATCTAGTCCAAATACAGATTTGCTGTATCCAGGACTGTTTGTAAGCTTCTGAGCGCTGCCAAAGTCTGCTCTTCAATTTTTCCCTTAGATCTCCCAGTTCTCTCCTCTCCTGCACTTTTACTAGCTTATTAGTTTAGCACTTTACCAGACTTTTTGTAGCAATTATTGTAGCACACAAAAGTGCCACCAGCATTAAACATTCTACAAGGAAACAGCTCAGGTATTTATTAATGCCCACCCCTCCAGGCATGTCTAAAGGTCAGTTCCCTGTGCTTTCTCCTATCAACCTGGTGAACTTGAGGATCCTGAGGCAATGTAGCAACTGCCTCATGTACACTGACAACCTTCTCGTCTTACCTCCCAACACTCAGACATGTGAGAGATACACTTATATATCCAAATTGGAAGCCACACACTCTCCAGCCAAGACTGGAATAGCTGGTCAAGAGGAGAAGGTCAACACTTGCACCACACCACATGGAACACATAGCCCTCTTGAACACACAACAGTACTGCCTTTACATAAAATCACAAACCACACACCCACTTTCGCAGAGGCTCTCTGTAAAAATCTACACAAACAGCAGAGACCTCCAAGGCAGAAACATACCTGACCACCACAACACAACAATAATGATGAGACACATAACTCTCCTAAACAGTGTGCCACTCAACCAAAGCCCCTAAGCGTAAACAGCATGCCCAACACACTGGTTATAGGTGACGCAATAGTGAGGCACACTGATGTCCTACTCACTAGGTTGAATAAGGAGAAAGCAACAGTCAGCTGCCTGTCAGGTGCCAAGATCCGCCACATAATGCAAGCACTCAGGTCCCTCAACAACAGGTACAAATATGACTCTGTCATTGAACATGTGGGTGTGAATGATCTGAGACGTACCTCCCTGGACTACATGAAAAGAGACATGGAGGAGTTCTTGGATTATGTAGCCCAGGTGGGTATGACCCTAGCCCTGAGTAGCATCCTACCATCACCCAGAATGATACCACAGTACAAGCAGAAAATGACTGATTTCAACAATTGGCTAAGTTTCTGGTGTCATTCTAAGAGGATCCAGTATCTGTCTGCCTGGGATGACATGACTGACAGACCTCAATGCCTTGCCAGAGATGGCCTGCATCTGTCACCCCGGGCTTCCGGATACTGGCCAAGGCTCTTGCCACCCCTATAGTGCCTTTTTTAGGCAGTGTTCCAAAGACCAAATTACCACTGTAACAGCTACAAACAAATGCGATTTGAGAGTCATGTTGCCCAGTGCTAGAAGTCTAAATATCAAAATACACTCACTCAAAGCACTCCTTAAAATGGAGAACATCGACATTTGTGCTGTAATAGAGACCTGGTTCAAGGCAGCAGAAAGCACCCTTGCACTACTAGGCTATAACTCATTCCATACCTTTCGGCCCCAGAACCTGGACCGAAGCTCCAAAGGTGGTGGCGTTTTCATATTTAAAAAGGATGCACACACCTCCAGACTGGTAGCCCAACATAATGCATTTGAGATACTTCAGATGCAGCTAACACTGGGTAAGGCAGCGATTCAGGTTGTAGCCTGCTATAGGTCCCCAACCATGTCCCAAGACTCACACTCCATGTTCCTAAGCACCCTGGAGAATATTAGGGACCAACCTAACACTCTCATACTGGGTGACTTCAACTACCCCTCCATTAACTGGGAAAACTACTCAGGTACCAATACACTTGCCCAATGCTTTCTGGAATTCATTAATTCTAATGCTCTGGGCCAGCTACAACATCCTTGACCTGGTCATTACTAACATGGGTGACCGTTGCTCTACACCAATAGTCAAGTCCTCCCTGGTTAGATCCGAACACAAACTAATCACTTTGGAAATCCCCCCCCACAAAGGTAACCACCATGAAAAACTTCTCCAAAGCTAACTCTGGACTCCTAAAAACAGAGATGGCTAACTTCACGGCACCCATGCAAATGGAGAATAGTTGCATGACTGCCAAGTCATACACCAGTGCACTGTACAAACACGTACACAAATGCATGAATCTCGCCATACCCAATAGAACTAAGATGCTCTCCTCAAAAAAAAGGAAGCCAATCTGGTGTTCTCCTGCCATAAACAAACTCTACAAGAGAAGGATGAAACTGATGTGGAATAAGGCGAAGTCCCAAGACTGGAAGAACTCCCTTATCAGCCTCAACAAAAGGTTGAGATCCCTCATCAAATCCTCTAAAGCTACCTATGAAAACAGAATTACAGCAGATAGTAAAGACAACCACAAGGCCTTCTATAGTTATGTAAAGAATCTCCACAACAATACCCAGATTTGCTCTGGGCTACTGCACAATGGTACCTCCTACACCGAGCCAACAGATACTGGCAAT
The DNA here is from genome assembly GCF_019279795.1 of Protopterus annectens. Taxonomy (NCBI): domain Eukaryota; kingdom Metazoa; phylum Chordata; order Ceratodontiformes; family Protopteridae; genus Protopterus; species Protopterus annectens. The sequence continues at coordinate 636,733,264 of NC_056751.1, forward strand.
ATACTGGCCAACAGATTCAGTGCTAACTTTACCCCTCTCTCCCCCCAAAGGACCAATCTCAATACCAGTAGATTGCCAGGCACCCAGTATTACTGCTGCACAGGTTAAAACAGCACTGTCCAAGGCCAAGAATACAGCTTCTATGGGACCTGACAATATCCCTGGGTGTGTTCTACATGAACTACAGAGTGAACTGGCACCTCACCTGTGTGCCCTGTTCAATCACAGCCTCACCTCAGGATTTGTCCCTACCAAATGATGCACTACTACAGTCATCACGCTCCACAAAGAAGGAGTGACTACAGACCCTGGGAATTATTGTCCAATTAGTCTGACAAGTCTGATATGCAAAGCTATGGAATGCATCAACATGGACCTAATAAACAAGGATATAGGGAATCTCCAAACTCTGGATCCTACACAGTTTGGTTTTGAGAAGTGTAGATCATGGCTGCTCAACTTGGTCGACTTCTTTGAGTCAGTCACCAGAGCTGTGGATGAAGGCAAGGTGGTTCATACAGCCTACCTTGATCTGGCCAAGGCCTTTGATATCATTCCCACCTCAGGAATCATAGAAAAACTCACTAAGCTAGGCATCAACCCCTATATCATTAGGTGGGTTGCAAACTGGCTCACAGATAGAACCCACAGTGTGAAAGTAGCTGACTCCAAGTCAGACTGCCGACCAGTCACGAGTGGAGTCCCACAAGGTTCGGTCCTAGGTCCTCTCCTGTTTGGTATCTACTTCTCTGAAGTCCAGGCCAACACAAAGAGACTCTGGCTGACAAAGTTCACAGACGATTGCAAGTTGGGAGCTATTATTAACTCCCTAAGTGATGTTGACATCCTACAGAAAGGCCTCAATGACACCAATGAATGGTGTCAGAACCATGGCCTTAAGCTCAATGCCAAAAAATGTGTGGTCAACCCCCTTGGGAAAAACCCGGTTCCCTTGAATTACCACATTGATGGTAGCCCACTGAACACAGAAGGCATTATAAGAGATCTGGGAACACAGGTTGACAGTAACCTCTCCTTTGACCACCACGTTGCCATTGTGGTCAGAAAGTCTCTCTATGTGGCACATTTCATTATTAAGGGTTTTGCATCGAGGAAGAAAGAGGACATTATCTCCCTGTACTCTTCCCTCATTAGGCCAGTCATCGAGTACAATGCCCCATTTGGCATGTACCTCACTAGACACTTGCAACAACTGGAGAGGCCAAAAAAGTACCTCACAAAGAGGATCCTAGGCCTTAAACACTTGTCTTATATGGACAGACTCAAAAAAAACTCCAGCTATTCTCTGTCTCATATCGCCTACTTAGAGGCGATCTCTGCTTGACTTACAAAGCCATGTCTAACCTAGCTCTGTTAGAAATGCTACATCTAAAGAAATCCCAATCCATCCACACCACACGCTACAGAGACCTCAACCTCATTACCACAATCAACAGAACATGCTGGAGGGACAGGTTCATAACCCAGAGACTGCCCATGTTAGGGAATAGACTTCCCATACAAGTCAAGCAGAGCACCTCACTGGCCCTCTTCAAGATAAATTTTGATGAGTGGATGGGAAATAGAAAATTCACCCCGGGGATCACTCCAGTGGCTCTACTCGACAGAAGCACTAGGAACTAAGGTCGGGTGGCACAATGCCAGGGTAATCCTATGGGCTAGGCTTGTAAAGGCTCCAGGGCAATTAGCCTAGTACACACCTATGAACCTATGATAAATATTCTTGTCTGTACTGTATTAGCTAAGAAATTATAATCAAGCCAATATGATTGTCACTCAACATATTTTACTTTAATTAGTAAAGAAAGTTTTCCTCTAGATAATAAAAATTCTAGGTCTTCAAAACATGTCAGCTGAATAACATGTTGTTCTCTGGGTGTTATAATGTCCCTAATTATATACTTGTATGTGAGCTGTAATTTGTTGATCTTTTTTCCTATGTCTAGCATATGATTCCGAACAAATCACTTAATCAGAAAAAAATGTATTTAATTCCTTTACATAATCAAGCAAGTGATATAGATACAAGTGTCCATTTCATCCTTAGCCAGTAGGGTGACACTGAACAGATGATAATACAATGTGACAAATGTGGAAGAATTCAGAACTGCAGAACCCTGTAAGCCTGTAAGGTACCCATTTAAATGTCAGGACCCACTAGAGCAAGTATTAAGACAGAACATGAATGGCCAAAAATTGACTTAAAATTCAGAGATGGACATTTATCAGTATATTCCCTTATTTCTGAGGAATGGCAATCTTAGAGTTGGTATATATAAGTTCAGACCAGGGAGAATGCAGGGCAGCTTGACCCTCTGCAAAAAAGTTTAAAGGAGAAGCGTAAAGTCTGAGATTAAATCTTCTCCCAGAGTTTTGGTTTCTTTTTTATTGGCTTGTCAGCACTTCACATTTCAATATTGATATTTCAATAGAGAGCTAAACTGTAACTGTTTTGTAAGCTACCTTTACTATATGTTGCAGCTTAGGTACTAAAAACACAATGCAGCTAATACTAAGCGTTTCTATATATACATGTATAAAACTGAATGATAATAAAGTAAAGGAACTGTGTGGATGATATGTGTATGCTCCCAAATGGGAAGTTAGAGAGAAGAAAAAACAATAATCAATAAAAACTTGCCTGTAGCAAGACAGATCTGAAAAAGCAGATCTTTTTAGATCTATGTTCTAGTGCTGTCAGGTTTGCATTGCTTAAATACAAGCTGTAAATATATATCTAACCCGGCAGATCCTGATATTTGTGCGGATTCTAAAACAAATAAGCAGCATTCTCAAGCACCAATGGAAAAGGTAAGCCGATGCAGATTGTGAATGTTGACATATGGCACAATTAGCACAAACTCAGAAGAGCATGCAAAAAGATAGAACTGATCCAAGTAAATGTGTATGGACCTTTGTATTTCCTGAGTGAAATCACTGCAGCTCTTAAACCCAGATCATTTACAGTAAATCAGTTCCTAGCACAGTGCAGTATCACTGCAATATATGATCTCTGTGCATCATTGGACATAACACACCAGGGTCTATGTACCACATCTGCTTCAAACCCACAAGATCTTAACACAACTTCTGATACATAATCATATGAGACAATAACTCAAGCACAGTACTGCATGAAACAACTACAGTAGGATTGTACTGGGCTTCGTGCAAATGTATTCCTAAGAAATTAGAACAAGTATTTTTGCAAGGGGCAAGTATTTCCTGTAGTCAGCTCCCAGACCACATTGTTGTAGACATTCTTGCACTAGGTTGATCTATCATAACTCAGAAAATGTGAAAAATAGTTCATTGTCTGGGCACTTTATTTTGTTCTTGGAGTCTACAAAAATGGAAATGTCAAACCCTTTTAGATTGCTACATTACTTTGTGGGCAAAAACACAAATGAGCTAGGAGAATCCTGAGTAAACATGCTCAATAAAAGAGGCAATTTACTTTCAACCACCTGAAGGAAGACCACACAGGAATTCTATCAGATGTCTTATCTCAACCACTCCTAACCACAAGTGTCTGGCAATTTAGCTCAGAAGGTTAATGTTATTAATGAATTTCCTCCTGCAGCCCCAGATTTGCTCCCCTTAGTTTTTACTTACAAACTGCAGGACTCTGAGCAACTCAATTGTCCCTGCAAAGGAATACTTGTGTATACTGGGTTTGTCTAGTTAACAAATAAATAAGTAACTAATAAAACAAGTAAATCACTGATAGGAGCAAGAAATGACATCTGTTAATTTTAAATTATTCCTTGAATCACTATGATACAGACATTCTTAGGTTCATCGCATACCTCTCAACCATTCAGAATTCCTTGGTATTTACTAGTTTTGAGGGAAAAATAATGGAGTGCCATGAATTCCCAAGTGGCCCCTTTAATTCCTGAATTTCCCAGGATTGTTTTGTATTTTTTTTTGGCTAAATTGTTGCTGGCATCATCATGTGCAGGGAAGTGTGCAATGACGTTAAGCTTTGTAAGGCAGATACTAGCCTATTGGAATTCGGCTGAGGGCTGGATAGGGTGTGTACGCTATTTGTTTACCTGGCTCAGTGGCTCTGATTGTAACGTCATGGTGGTTGCACACTGTCATTTCACTTTCAAGTTGCAGCAGTGAATGGACTATTAATGGTTGTTGTGGAATCGATAACCCTGGCTACCAGGCTGGATGTAATTAAGTTAGCAGTAGCAGACAGTTACGGGTAATGGAGCAGCAGTGGAGGATGACTCCCTAGAGTCTCAAGCATTAATTTTGATCTGTTTTTTGTTTTAAATTAAAAAAAAAAAAAATGAGCTGTAAGCCATTAGTACTTAAAGTGCAGCAGTCGAGCTACAGAGTCAGACCATGGGACTGGTCTTTAAATCTTCACTTCAGTGAGTGCACACTGTAGACAGTACACAGTCTTTGAGAGAGAATCAGACTGAGAGTTCTTCAGACAGTGTAGAACAACAAATATGAGAAAATTTACCTTGACTTCCTCCACCTCCAGGTTGTTGTTGTTGTTGTGTCTTTCGGCTTTTCCCGGTTAGGGGTCGCCACAGCGGAACTCCGGTCCGCTAATGATTGGCAGTAGATTTTTACGTGCCAACTTGCTGGGCCTGACACACAACCTTCAATGAAGGAACGCCCATTCACGCATGTCTCCACACAGAAGATGCTCTAACTGAGAATCGAACGGGGCAACGTCTTATTGTGAGGCGACAACGCTACCGCAGCACCACCACCGCAGTAAAAGAAAAAAAAGCGACTAGATAATAATTGATAGGTAGCCTTGATGGTCAGAATGTTACTACACCTGATTTTCTTTTCAAATTATGACCTGAAAATGTCCAGCTTAGAGACATTTCTCTGATGTTTATAAGTGTCATGTATTGGTACTGGTGTAGCACTTAAACATATTAATAATGCATGTATCTCATCTTAGACTATATCCCCACCGTACCAACTCACACAATCCAAAAACAGACTAGCCATGCTTTTGTATTAGGCTAGTTATTAAAGGAGTCTTTCTGTTTCGTGCTGGTTTAGACACTGACATTTGAAGCTTCATCAGAGAAGTGCATCAGTGGAAACTCTCTCAGGGAAGCAGAGCACGCTCTTTGCTTCATGTACCTGTACAAGTGATTTTTGCTTGCTAACATTCCTGATCTAGCTTTAGGTGTCATTGATTGATTTTGTTTATTATAATTAAAGGAAAGTTTCTGCCATTTGTTTATTTTAATACTTCAGATTAACAGTTCTGAAAGTCAGATTTAATTAAAATGAAATTAAAGGCTTGCAGACAGACGAAAATGAAAAGGATAAAAAATGCAACTGGTTTGAGTCAGCAATCCTTGAGACACAAATTCTTGATGGTACATTTGAAAAGCCTATTTTCTTCACCAGTATCTTGCATGAATGCTGTAATCAGAAGGGCTCTTGCTAAGTGAGTAGAGGCAAATTAGACATTTTTTGTGAGATATCTGCTTCAGTTTTGAGTGCAGATATGTTTGAAATTTGGTGGCAAGATTTGGGATATATAAAATATTTGAAAGACATGAAAGAATATAAGTACTAGGACTAGTAATTTTACCAAAGTCAGTCATAAATGTTTTGCACAGTGTGAGTCCTTGATTTTAATAGTTTGTGACAAAGGTGTTATACAAATTTTAAATTATGATCTAATGTGACTTCAGGTAGTATGAATGTGCTTACTACTAGAATAAATTAAGTATTTTCAATTGATATTTTCTTTCTAGTTATTTTTTATTGACTCTAAGATATGACAACAAAAAGATAATATGCAGGAATATGTGTATCATTATGCAATGTAGTTAAAAAGAAGGTGAGAAAACTAATTGTTCTATTCCATGGGAGAGTTAAAGTATCACTTCACAGTTCTTCAGTTTGCGTTTAAAAGTTGATATCCCACAATTCCATTAGAGTGGGCTGGGTTACATAATTATATATGCAAATTTAATGTTAATCAGCATATAGATTTTTGGCCAGTTGTGTCTACTTTTCACTGGCCTTTTTCCAGATTTTTTATGATTCCAGGTTTATGATTCATAGGTTCATACGTTTTTACTAGGCTAATGACAACAAGGGCCTTTTTAAGCCTAACCATGCATCCTAAATCTCTGACAAATTCTAGTACCCTTGATAAGTGTAAGCAGGGGCTTGAGAAATGAAAGGTTTACAAGTAGGGGCCTGGGAGATGAACCATTTACAGGCTGCCTGTGTCCTTTAAAGACATAGGTGCCTACCAGGGATGAATTTCCTGATTCCCATCCAACTGTCCAAGTTACACTTGAATTGGGTTAGGAAAGGACTCCTCTTCACATGGGTGGAGAGCCTGTTCCAGAGACAGGGTAGTCTGTGGAACACATACCTGTCCCTCCAACAGCTCCTATTTATATCATTGGCAAGGTTTAAGTCTTTACAATGGGTAATTCTGGTGCTGTTTGTTTGGTGGATATGCAGGAGGTCCATAAGAGAGGGGTCTGACAGTGCCCTGTATGCCAGGCTTAGCTCTTCCTCAACAGCATAGGGCCTTGAGGTGGTCTGCATAGAACATTTTACTTATGCCCTGTATTCTTCTAGTGAGGAACCTCTGTGGACATTCCAATTGTTGGATATGCCAGGTTAGATACATACCAAAGGGGGCATTGTACTCAATGACAGGTCTGATGAATGCCAAATACAGTAGAAAAATGACTTCCTTGGACCTAGATGCCATACCTTTGTTTATAAGTTGTGCAACATAGAATGATTTCCTCACTACTGTAGACATGTGATGGTCAAAGGCTAGTTTACTGTCTATGTGCATCCCTAAGTCCCTGACTACTGGCTCAACTCTTAGGGGTGTGTTGTCAATATGATAGTTACTAGGAGTAGATGACTTCCTGAAGGATACTATTATACATTTCTTAGCGTTTAGTTTCAGTCCACGGCTTTGACATCAGTTGTTTGTCTGCATCAGCCCTTCCTGGATAACATTTGTGGCAGTTTAGGATTCAATGATAGCTTCTAATTTGCAATCATCTGTAAATTTAGTCAGCCAGAAGCCATTGACATTGGCCTTGACGTCAGAATGCCAAATAAGGGTGGTCCAAGGACTGATCCCTGAGGGACTCTACTTGCGACTGGCCTCTTTGTAGAGGTGTACTTCCCAGTTCTAACTTCCTGGGTCCTGTCTGTGAGCCAGCTGGCTATCCATCAGGTGACATACGGGTTTGTACCTATCCTCTTGAGTTTGTCAACAATGTCTGAATGGGGTATTGTGTCAAATGCCTTGGCCAAGTCAAGGTAGACAGTGTGAACCCTTTTACCACCATCTACTGCTTTGATAACCTTCTCAAGGAAGTGCACTAGGTAGAGTAGGTATGACTTGCCCTTGATGAAACCAAATTGGATTGGGTCCAGTGTCTGGAAGATTATTATATCATTATTGATCATTTCCATGATAATTCTTTCTATAGCTTTGCATATGAGATGGGTCAGACTTATGGGTCTGTAGTTTCCAGGGTCTGCAGATGGTCCTCCTTTGTGCAGAGGGATGACTGCTGCTGTTCTCCATTCATGAGGCACAAAGCCTGTTTCATGGCTACAGTTAAATAGTAATGCCAGAGGCCCTGATAGGTTATGTTTCATGCTATTTAGAAGGCATCCTGGGATATTGTCTGGGCTCATTGATGCAGTGTTCTTGGCCTTAGAGACAGCATTAAGGACCCGTTCCCTACTGATAGCAGGGGAATTATATTTGTTGGTAGTTCCTGAGGGAAGGTTAACGGGGAGAGAAGAGTAAAGCTGGTGCTGAATTTGTCAGCCAGTTGATTTGCTATATCTTCTGGCTCAGTATAGATGGCTCCATTTACGATAAGCTCTGCACACAATTGTGTATTGCCTTTGAGGTTACAGACAGAGCTAAACAATGCTTTGTGGTTGTCCTTTGCCTGGGAGGCCAAATTTAAGGTAAATTTGGCTTTGGTAGACTTTATTTGTTATGACTTTGATTTGTGATTTGTGCACTATTGACTGAGTTTAGCAGGCAATGCTTATCCCACCTGATTTACTCTTAATGTTATTAAAAGTAATACATGCTTAAAACAATCAATGCAAATGAGGGTCAAGGATTACGAAAGTTGTACTGTTATAAAATACAACTTAGAGATATATTTATAACATCCTGAACATCTCAAGAAAACGCATATGCCAAGAAACATGTTCATGAAAGTTATCTGATACTATTTAATTGTTTACTCTATGTGCATCAATATAGTTGTCTCCTATTTTAGGCAATATTAACATTTTACAGATTGTTAACTATAGTTCATGTGCCTAAATTATTTTATTAGGAGCTGAATATTTGAATAAATCTTGCAAATGCTACTCTTCAGTGTATTGCACAGTTTTCTGTTGACAAATACTTTGATTAATGGCACTGACATCTGAGGGAAAGGTTGTGTGGAGGATGCCAATGCCGGCTTACTCATCTTGGCAGGAGAGAGGCTCCTATGCCTGAGCTATTGGTGTCACCTACTGGTGAGTGGGTGTATTGCTTGCCTGTAATAGTTGAGCTGTATAACCTTAAATCAGGCAGGAATATTTTTTCTAGGTCCTATTTCTTGTCCTGCTAGATTTATTATTAGCCCCCTCCTATTGGACTCAAACCCAGTTATTCCATAGGACTGTGAAATCTTCCATCAGATTCCATAGAGTAAGAAACGGTAACCATTTCAAATCTTGGGACCTGCACTGGGAAGTCCCAGAATGTGGAGACCAAATGGCCCAAAATTTTGACTTACATATGCTAAGTCTGAGATTCTAATTTCTTGGAATATTCCCTTTTCTCCATGATATGGCAATCTCAAAGTTAGTATATATAAGTTTGGAAGAGTTGGGGGCTTTCAACTGTAATAAGAGAGTTGCAGGAAGGCTTGTTTCTCTGCAAAAAAAAAAAAAGGTTTAATAGTTTAGCATTTGGCACAGAGAATTAAGGCTATCAGCTGCTAATTCAAAATTGTATAACAAAAGAAGGAAGCTAATGCAAGACAGAGCAAAATCCCATAAAGGGAAGGCATCTCTGATCAGCACTAGTAGAAAGCTATGTTCTCTCATAAAAACATCCAAGGCCAACTTTGAGAGAAAAATCGCCAAGGACACTAAAGATAACCACAAGGCATTCTTCCGTTATGTTAGAAACCTAGGCGGAAACCCTCAGATATGCTCAGAGTTAGTACACAACGACAAAAAATTTACCGAACCCACAGATATTGCCAACATTCTGGCAGACAGGTTCAGTGCAAACTTCTCCCCTCCCTCACCCCCAAAAGAAGAAATACTTATCCCAGCTGAATGTAACCTCCCTGTCATCTCAGATGTCCAGGTGAGAGCCGCCCTCAGCAAAGCAAAAAACACAGCATCAATGGGACCTGATGGTATCCCCGGCTGCGTGATACGTGAACTCCAAGAGGAGCTAAACCCGCATATAAAAATGCTATTTAACCTTAGCCTTACTACAGGATATGTACCTGAACACTGGCGTACAGCAACAGTGGTCCCACTCCACAAAGGAGGCTCCGCTACAGACCCTGGGAACTACCGCCCCATAAGCTTAACCAGCCTGGTCTGCAAAGCTATGGAAAGAATCATTATAGAACTCATAAACAACAACATTGGGGACCTACAGACACATGATCCCACCCAGTTCAGCTTTGTAAAGGGCAGATCCTGCCTTTTGAACCTGGTTGACTTTTTTGAAACAGTCACTAGAGCCATTGATGAGGGCAAAGCAGTCTATACAGCCTACCTGGACTTGGCTAAAGCCCTCGACACAGTACCCCACTCAGGCATCATAGACAAGCTAAACAGCTTAAATGTAAATCCATATGTAACAAGATGGGTTGCAAACTGGCTAAAGAACAGAACCCATAAAGTCAAAATTGCAGAAGCCATGTCAGACTCAAAGCCAGTCACAGGTGGTGTCCCACAGGGCTCTGTCCTGGGACTCCTCTTGTTCGGCATTTACTTCTCAGATGTGAAAGCAAACGTGGGAGGGTTTTGGCTGACAAAGTTCACAGATGACTGCAAACTAGGCGCCATAGTCGATACACCAGCTGACACATACATCCTACAGAAAGGCCTCACCGAAACGGACAACTGGTGCCGAAATCATGGCCTTAAACTGAATGCCAAGAAATGTATAGTCATCCCCTTTGGGAAAAACAAAGTACCCACAAATTATCACATAGACAGTAACCCACTGAGTACGGAAAAAGTAATCAGAGACCTGGGGACCCAAGTCGATAGTGACCTCTCATTTGACACCCACGTTGCCAAAGTGGTTAGAAAGACTTTCTACCTTGCCCACCTTATCATGAAGGGGTTCACATCCAGATCAAAGGAGGTCATTGTACCCCTATACGCCTCCCTTATCAGGCCCATGATTGAGTACAATGCCCCATTTGGTATGTACCTCACCCGGCACTTACAACAGCTGGAGAGACCCCAGAAGTACCTCACCAAGAGGATCAAGGGTCTCCAACATATGTCATATGCTGCCAGGCTAAAGAAACTCCAGCTCTATTCAGTAGCATACCGCCTGCTCAGAGGTGATCTGTGCCTGACGTACAAGGCCATGTCCAACCAGGAATTGAGGGACATGCTCCACCTCAAAAAATCCAAATCCATAAGAACCACGAGAGCTAAAGATTTAAACCTCAGCACAAATATGAACAGAACATGCTGGAGGGACAGATTTATAACTCAGAGGCTTCCCACACTCTGGAACAGAATCCCAGTTCATGTTAGGCAGAGCCTCTCACTGACTCTCTTCAAGAGAAATCTTGACGAGTGGATGGGAGATTGTAGGTTTACCCCTGGGGTCATCCCTGTGTCACTACTAGACAGAGGCACAGTAAACTAATCTTAATAAGTAAGGGGGTCTTCAATGTGTCACTACTAGTCAAAGGCACAGTATTCTAAATTTATTCTGTACACTTTAGTACCACTACATGGGGTGGCGAAAGCCACATCACTAGGGCTACACTTACAAATGCCCCAGGGCAGATAGCCTAGTACTAAACTATGAAACTATGAAACTATAATGATTGAGATACTTCCTGTAGTACAGGTTTTGATTCCTTCACCCTTCATTTGCCTACTGTGTGACCTTGATGAAGCCACTTAACCAGAAAGTGCTCTGGAACAACTGGAGATTTGGGCTACGTTCATTAATGGTCTTCTGCATTTCAGGCCTGGTAAGTACCTATTTACCTGTAAAAGCAATGTTTAATATTTACTCAGTTTTTTTTTTTTTTTGTATAATGGCAGTTGCTACTGAGAGTTTTGAGATTTCAATAGGGAGCCGTTAGAGCCATTTGGAGGCTCTGTCATCCAGACCGAACACTTGAGTGTTTGTTGCTCTTGCTGACATCCTGGTAATGACAGGAATCTGTATGAATGACCTAACCCCTCTCCCTGGGTGGTGACACAACCATCTACATCACTATAGGGTTAGCTTTTACCCCTCTATCATTTAGGTCATGCTCTCTTGTGTTCGGTCAGCAAGGACTACTATCATCATCATCATCCCTGTACCAATCTCCCCTTCTGACTCTGTGCTCACTGAATAACAGAAATCATTTACAAGAATAGGGTGCCTGAATCAGCAAGAAACCACCCCTCTCTCCTAGGAAGGGCATGCCTACCTTTCCAACTTGTGCTGTCAAGCACCTAAACTGCTAACTGAATCTAGGTCACCTGGACTGTAGTTAGGGCTTTATCCCATTATGTCATTAGTGATGCAGGCATTGGGTAGAGGTTTCTGTGCTAAATGAAGAAATAAGAGATGTGTAGGAGCATGCATTCCTCCTCTCCTAACCAAGCAGCTATCATATGTCCAATTGAACCTATTATGTGGGATGGATAGGCCACTCTGAAGGATCTGCAAGCTGTCCTGCTCCATAAAACCCGACCCTCACATATAGGACTTTCAGTGTTGGATACAATGGGCAAATAGGCCTACTGTATAGTTCAGAAATTCTCAGCTTCCACTCCATGGAGCAAACGGGTAGATTGGAAGAGGGTAGGGGAGCCATCAGGTAGTGGTCCTGCAGAGATTGGGAGGAGGTGAGGCTTAAAAAATGAAATGCCAGTGGTGCTACAAGACCCTGGGATATGTTCAGTGTTATCCTAGGGTGCACCAAAATAGAAAAACTCCATGTGGGTACAGAAACCTGAAGACGAATTAAACAGAATCCTTGCAGGGTACCTGAGCAAGTCAAACACACCAGAAGAATCTGCAAAAGATATTGAAAGTGGCAGCAATTCAGGAATCCAGCAGTCCTTCGGTTTCACATTTGCTGTTAATGCCAAAAATAGGATGAAAGCACCAAGTTTCTGTGTATGTTACTGGAAACTAAATAGTGACCCAGAAACAGATGGAAACATTTTGCACAGAAGGAAAGAACCATTAGAGTAACTGGGTGGGCTATGTATCTTACTGATATGGAACACAGTTACTGTCAGGTACCTTGACATCAATATCAAGGAAGATGTCAACATTAGTCACTCTATTTGGGTTGTTTTACTTTAACAAAATGTCCATTAATTAAACTGAATGACAGTTTTAGCTGGTTCATACAAGAACATGTGCAACATATCAAACAGATGATGAGCAAACTTAAAAGGGCTGATATGACTATTGTGGCAAACTTCTTTGTTTTTAGTTAGGGATGGCAAAATTCAGTCATAACCTGCCAAAGTGGATGCTCTCCTGATTTGGACTACCTCTGCTACTCAAAGACAGGTAAAGGCTTAACCCCCCCCCGGGTCACTACCTTGCATACCTCAAGACAGTGAGACAGTGGGTAAAGTTTGCCCATTGTTAAAGCACCATATCCCCTCTTCTCATAGAAGTTACACAAAAGCATAGGCCCGATGAAATTATCTTGGTACCAGCTTCTGAACTGGCTTTCTAGAAACTCAGGGAAGACTTGAATTGATCCCTTGTGCTACGCAGTCCTGACTATAGCAAGCAGTTTATAGTGCAGCCACATGCTTCAGACCATGGAGCAGAGAATGTACTTAGATTTCTTCAAAGGAAGAAGAGCATCTCCTAGTATATTGTAGTAACAGACTTCAAGGGAAGAATTCCATGTAGCTGTGACAAAGAAATGCCTGCATTTACTGAAGACGCTTCAAAAGCAACCCTACCTGTATGGTAGCACATTCAAAGTAGTGACAAATACTACTTAATGTGATTACACAGCACCAGTAGGCAAAAACATGCTTCTTACATAGAGTTTGGGAATGCAGTCCTATGACACGATCAGTTACCATGGAAGTAATGCTAATAATACAAATCCATATGGCCTTTCAAGGCAATGAACGAGGTAGTGTTACGTCTGTGATAAATTACCTTATCCCCAAATTTCACCTTTTGAGGGTTTCTCAGTAAAATTCATATGCATTCTTCTTGAATTAGAAACAAACGTGAAAGATGTAATAAGTTAAGAAAATATTAACTGGTCAATGAAAAAAAAAAACATAGAGGAGAAGTGAACTAAATTGTACAGTGGCTGTATTGAATTAAGAAAAATGTAAGCAATTGTTTAAATGATAAAGTTGCACTGTACTTGCCTTTTAATAAATATGTAATAGTTAAAATAAGAATGTGAAACAGTATATACAAACTGTACATCTGGTACTGTGTTAATGAACTATAGTGTGAAAATGAAACTAACACTGCTGTACATAACATTTCCGGTGCTTGAAGTCTAATATTTCATAAAGATGTTATTCTGTGTTAAAGAATATTAACTTCTTTGGGACTTCTCCCCCAAAAAGTATGCGACGGTGAAAACAGGAAAGCATTTTTCAGAATTTGAACTGAAGCCAACAGGAAATCCTACCTGGGGTAATATTATCAGAAGACTGATATACAAGGGTTATGGCAATTTTCTGCTGGAGCATTCATGAAAAACCAAAGCTGCCTGTTAAGAGCTTTGTGGATTCTATTCTGATTTTGAGAGCTAGTGCCATCAGGACAGATTAGAACTTCAGCTAATATTGGAGTCTGGGATAGAATTTACTGTATATCTTCTGTACAGAACCTTTATTTCAAAGTTACTGCCTGCAGTTTTAGATATTTTTCTGCTGCACATTTACACAAAGGACACTTTTCACTGAACTTCAGACAGTGTTCTGAATGATTATTCCTGGCTTCATATTTTTCCACTGAAATACTATATTTTATTTACTTTAAGTAAAACATTTCATTATTGAATTTTAAAAGGCTGTGGCTGGTAATTTATTTATGCATGCCCTTAATAGCTTGTGCATTAAACTGGATGTACTGACCATTGTATGCTATCAGCCTGTTTATAACAGTCTGCTTAGACCAAAATGATAACATTCAAATATTTAAAGATTGGATTCTTTTAAAGGAAAGCACTTAGTGTTTTTGGTTTTCCATGGATGATCTGCCTGGCAGTAGCATTACTGAAAATTGACATAAAGGTGTCTATACTGCAGAGTTATACTTTTACACCATGTCTGGAAAATATGATATGTGTATATTGCACTGGATACTGTCTAAGGTGGCTAAAATACTTGCGAGTTGGGAATTATATCTTTGATCTGCAGCTATACAGTATAAAGCTTATATGGTGTGGCAGATGCTGGCTATTACCCAAGAAAAGAGGACTCATTTACCATACTCCCTTAAGGGTGATCTCCCCTCATAGTTACAATGCATTCTGTTGAATGTATGCATTGTCAGTGGGTTGGTGAGATGTTGCTATCCTTCGACAACACAGTCCATCAATTAATACTACAGTTAACTGACAAGCCATTGATTATAGGTCACTATATAATTATTTTTAGTAATTATTGTGGAACTTGTGAGTTAGCATATGTAAGTAAGGGTGTGTGGGGGCTGAATCCCAAAATGGATAGTGTGGGGGTCCAAACCCACTCCACAGAAATGCATTTTCTTATGCCGTTATACTTTGAGTGCTGCTTGCATTTGAGTGATAAAGTGTAAATGTCCTTTGTGTAAATGCACAGCAGAAAATATCCGGAAATATCCAGAAATGCAGGCAGCATTAATCAAATAAGAGCTAGGTAAAATAGGTTTGCATGCTGTGGTTATATTTTGTGGGCTCTGGCAGACATAATGCAGTATTTGTAGGTTATATGCTATGTAAACAAGTAGCAGATACAGGTTCATGATAACAAAGTTAACCAAATACATTTTTCTTTGTGTTTGCTAGTGATTCATTGCTGCTGCAGTTGAATGGGAGGTGATGTTGATAGTTTTTAACTGAAGATGGAGTTTGAATTATAGTTGCAATTAACTCATGATGATATAATCCCCCCTTACATATTAATTGGCTTGCAACAGGTATACCCTGGCTCATCCAAATAACCATTAGAAGATTGATAAAAAAATATTCTGCCTAGCTAGGCCTCAGTCTTTGACTAAACTTGTTACATTGTAGAAATGCACTGAATGAACTATAAAAATCAGAAATATGAACATCATCATAGTCCACCTTTTTTCTAAAAGATTCATAATCATAAAAAAGACATAAATGTTCTGTGCTGCTCTATATACACAGCTTTGTATGAATGCTTGCAGTTCAGTATATGAAGTGCTGTTCTACATAGAGCTTGTACTAAACATTTACTGTTGTAAAATAAAGGTCATGGCATTGATGCAGTTTTCTAGGCTATTAAATACCGCAATAATGAATATGTAATTTAATGATCATATTTAGTTTAATGCATCTCTGCAGGAAGGTCTAAAGGCTCCTGGATGGAAAATAACTAATCTGTACACCTGCTGAGAGCTCATCCATAATCTGTGAATTTAAGGAAGGGCTGTCTGGTTCTTATCTGTCTCCACTGAGATTGAAAATAAAAGGGTTTTAAGAAATTCAATTTGTAGTTGTAAAATGCAACCACTGTGAAAATGAGAGAAAAAAACTGTATAAAAGCCAAGAATGTTGTCATATTAGCTGGTGTGTTTTGAACTTCACTCCCCATTGTTCATGGATTCATAGTTTGCCTTAATAAATATCTACGAATTTTCACTTATGAAAGTCAAGCATGCTGCATCTTTTATTTATTTCATAAAACTGATGGATTAGTGTGATAACTATACTTATCTGTCTCAGAGCTTAGATGAATTTGTTACCATTGTAGATGTTGTCAAGCATTAAACCCACTTTGTGCATGTTATCATCCATTGTAATAGCATATTTAGTCACCATAATTCAACCCAATTTACCCTTAAAATGGTAAAAGGGGCAAAACAAGTATTTGTCAATGTTGAATGTTACCTTACAGTGCACCTGCAGTGGTAACAGTGTATTTCTAGAGTTTCATACTGTGTAGTGAAGTGAGGGGTTTATGACAATTTCTATGTATTTCTCTATACAAAAACCAAGGACTTAGCAGACTGATCTTTGATTTGAAATTTGAGGGCAAAGTTAAGTCTTAATAGTTTTTAATGCAATTACGGTGATCCTTTAGAATTAAATTACTGTTAGCAAGCCAATTCCACACTATGATAAAAATAATTTTTAAGGAACTTTCTATTTTTTGATGATCAAATGGTGTTAATTAGGAAAATATTGTCTACACAGAGGACATGATTTGTCTTTGGTAGGTCGCAGGTAAACTGTTTACAAGTAAAGAGAACAGAAAAAGGACAAGAATTGACCCTTGTGGCACTATATGAGAAAAGCTGTGCTCGCTAATGTTTTTTTGTTGGATTTAATTTGAAAGGTTCTATGGTACAGGTAGCCATGAGCCATTTCAGAACTTGCTTGGGGAAACCATAAATACTTAGATTGTTTAATAGTATTGTAAGGTCAGTGGTTTCAAAAGCATATTTTAGATCAATGGAGACATTACCTGATATTTAGCCTTTATCCTTCTCCATGTTGCTTAGAATTTAATCTTTGAAGGAGTAAATGTTTTTCCTGGCTTGCTTTCTTCAAGTCTTTTGGGTTTCTCATACCATGATGGGAATGGAACCATTCCTAAGTCAAAGTATGATTAAAGTTCATGAAATTGTTATTGTTTCTAGCTTTGAAGTTAGCCAAATGTGCTCTTTGGAGCAACTGAAATGTGCCTAGAACTGAAGCCTTCTGCAATTCCTATGGAGTTACATGTATCGGTAGCATATCTAAATAAGCAGGCTAATCATTTTTTTATGAGACCCATTCCCCTACTAGTATTGAAACTGTCTGAGTATCTTTCTTCCACATTGCCCTCATTTCTGTCTGCAAATCCTGGTATTTTATGACTTTGTGTCTCTCTGTAAGTTAGACACTGTAATCACTGGGTGTAGCAATTTCAATGATCAGTGCTACTTTTGTCTTCTTTTCATTAACTACTATATCTGTTTTTCTCACATCTATTTTTTGAACTGTTGGTAATGAATGATCCCATGTGGTATAGACTTCATCATTCTCTGTAATGCTTTGTGGCTCATATTTCCAGTGATTCTCAGCTACTTCAGTAGTGTAATGTTTGCACAATGCCCAATGCAACAGTATTGTCACAATATTATGTAATTCAGTATATAGGTCCTCTGCCATTAGTTCATCACACCCAACAACAAGATGTGTGACTGTTTCCAGTTCTGTTTTACAGAATCAGCATTTGTCTTTTCTCCCACATGTTCAATGGACTTTGTAAACCTATGTGTAATTAGTCCACTATCCTGGGCTGCTAATATTAATCTTTCATCTTTTGGTTTAAATTTACCTCTCCCTAACCATTCCTTTGTCAGATCTTGATCGACATTAGGTTGTTCCAGATGTTTTCTGTACTTGAAACTATATTTATGCCTTTTCCGCATGTCTTGCCTTCTCATCTGATCCTTCTCCTTATAGTCTTTCATTTTTTGGCGTATTCATTTGCTGCCTGATTTCTGTCTACTTCTGCTTTTGTTTCCATTACTGCTTGACACTGGCATACTTCTGCTAAACTAAGCAGAGAAGTCATCTTAGTTTTGTTCTCTTCATGTTTTAAAACTTTCACTATGTTTGGGTCTGATGAAGTCAGCACATATGTATACAGTCCTACGATTGCAGATCTATACAAGTAATCAATTTCAAGGAGGCTCATACCTGCCTCAAAATGAGGGATATATAATCTTGGCATCTACTGATTTTTATATATAATTTGATAAATGTGAAACATTTTTTTTAATTTGTTTGTTTGTTCATTTCTTTTCCTGTTGAACTGATTCAATAGCTCTTGGGGACAGTCAATTACCCCAAAACTGTAAGTTAGAACAGGAAGAACAAATTGGTTTAAATCTTGGACTTTGTTCCTAGATGTCATGGCTGTTTTCAGTATTAATTTTAATCTCCTAAAATATTCTTTGCTGAGTTTTGTTGACAATTGTTCATGTTTTATTGTCAATCCTTCATAAATTTCCAAATATGTATACACTACCTTCTGCTCAAGTTCCTTTATATCACACTCCTGTCTCAAATTGACATTTTCTTGGTGCTGCATTAAACCTGCTTTAAATTTTGCTTTTGCACATTTATCAAGACCAAATGACATTCTTATATCATCTGAGAACGTTCATCTGATGAACTATACAGCTTTAAATTCTTCCACAAATAAGGAGATGAGAAGTCTTTATACTTTGTTGTTGTCTGGGAGCCACATTGCAATCAGGACCTAATCTGTTATGTAGACAGCTGAATGGGTTAAGGGCAAGACAAAAGAGTAGTGGTAACAAAGAGTCACCCTAGAATATCCCCCTTTGAATTTTTATCCCTGGGATAATCATTTGTCCTTTATCATGGCTTAGCTGCAAAGTGGTCTGTCACTGTTTCGTGGTCACTGAAAAGTAATTGATCAATGTAGGGTGTATCTTACACATCTGTAACCACTCTTTTATCCACGAATGTGGGATGCTGTCAAATGCTTTTTTGTAATCTATCCATGTCATACTTAGATTCTTATCCTTTTTTACAATTCTTCATTACAACTTTATTTAACAACAAATGCTTCTTTGTTCCTTATGACTTTCTTTTGTTACCCTTTTATCCTATTGCCATGATTAAGTTTCCTTCTAAATAACTATAAACTCTGTCAACATCCATTCCAGTATATAGTTTATACATTGTTGTAAGGAAAGTTATTAATATATAGCTTTTACAATAGCTTGCAGGTTCATTCTTAAGGAAGAGTATAATTTTTTTCTGTTGTTAACTAGGCTGGTGGATCTTCAGTGTATGTATATAAATAGTTCTTACTCAGGGCTAAATCTTCATGTAACAATGTTAATACTTTAAGCCAGAAGTTATGTACTGATCTGGGACTGGGGTTTTCCAGTTAGGAGCTTTTCTTAATTTTATTTCAATTTCTGTGGCCATTACTTCATCCTAATTCATGAGCTGTGGTGGTGCAGAAATTAGCTTTGTCACCTCACAGCAAGAGGTTCTCCGGTTCGATTCTTGACTGGAGTTCCTCCTGTGTGGAGTCTGCATTCATCCCCATGGTTGACGTGAACTTTAAAGACATGCAGGTAGGTGCATGCATGTGTGGGTGTGCCTTCTTTGAAGGTTGGGTGCCTAGTTGGCAACTCAACACTATAAAAATTCACTGCCAATCATTAGCAGACTGGAGACCCCTAACCAGGAAAAGCCGAAAGACCTTACTTTACGTTATCCTAATTCATATCCTGTACATTTGACCTTCTTAATGTTCTTTTACTTCTTCTACCCATTCAGCATCTTTGTTACGTTCCACAGGGTCTTCATAGATATTTCTCCAACATATTTTCATTTCTTCTTTTTTGTGGTATTTATGTTGTTTTCTTTGTTTCCCATTATCTATCAAATTTTTGTAAACTTTGTAAACCTATGTGTAATTAGTCCACTATCCTGGGCTGCTAATATTAATCTTTCATCTTTTGGTTTAAATTTACCTCTCCCTAACCATTCCTTTGTCAGATCTTGATCGACATTAGGTTGTTCCAGATGTTTTCTGTACTTGAAACTATATTTATGCCTTTTCCGCATGTCTTGCCTTCTCATCTGATCCTTCTCCTTATAGTCTTTCATTTTTTGGCGTATTCATTTGCTGCCTGATTTCTGTCTACTTCTGCTTTTGTTTCCATTACTGCTTGACACTGGCATACTTCTGCTAAACTAAGCAGAGAAGTCATCTTAGTTTTGTTCTCTTCATGTTTTAAAACTTTCACTATGTTTGGGTCTGATGAAGTCAGCACATATGTATACAGTCCTACGATTGCAGATCTATACAAGTAATCAATTTCAAGGAGGCTCATACCTGCCTCAAAATGAGGGATATATAATCTTGGCATCTACTGATTTTTATATATAATTTGATAAATGTGAAACATTTTTTTTAATTTGTTTGTTTGTTCATTTCTTTTCCTGTTGAACTGATTCAATAGCTCTTGGGGACAGTCAATTACCCCAAAACTGTAAGTTAGAACAGGAAGAACAAATTGGTTTAAATCTTGGACTTTGTTCCTAGATGTCATGGCTGTTTTCAGTATTAATTTTAATCTCCTAAAATATTCTTTGCTGAGTTTTGTTGACAATTGTTCATGTTTTATTGTCAATCCTTCATAAATTTCCAAATATGTATACACTACCTTCTGCTCAAGTTCCTTTATATCACACTCCTGTCTCAAATTGACATTTTCTTGGTGCTGCATTAAACCTGCTTTAAATTTTGCTTTTGCACATTTATCAAGACCAAATGACATTCTTATATCATCTGAGAACGTTCATCTGATGAACTATACAGCTTTAAATTCTTCCACAAATAAGGAGATGAGAAGTCTTTATACTTTGTTGTTGTCTGGGAGCCACATTGCAATCAGGACCTAATCTGTTATGTAGACAGCTGAATGGGTTAAGGGCAAGACAAAAGAGTAGTGGTAACAAAGAGTCACCCTAGAATATCCCCCTTTGAATTTTTATCCCTGGGATAATCATTTGTCCTTTATCATGGCTTAGCTGCAAAGTGGTCTGTCACTGTTTCGTAGTCACTGAAAAGTAATTGATCAATGTAGGGTGTATCTTACACATCTGTAACCACTCTTTTATCCACGAATGTGGGATGCTGTCAAATGCTTTTTTGTAATCTATCCATGTCATACTTAGATTCTTATCCTTTTTTACAATTCTTCATTACAACTTTATTTAACAACAAATGCTTCTTTGTTCCTTATGACTTTCTTTTGTTACCCTTTTATCCTATTGCCATGATTAAGTTTCCTTCTAAATAACTATAAACTCTGTCAACATCCATTCCAGTATATAGTTTATACATTGTTGTAAGGAAAGTTATTAATATATAGCTTTTACAATAGCTTGCAGGTTCATTCTTAAGGAAGAGTATAATTTTTTTCTGTTGTTAACTAGGCTGGTGGATCTTCAGTGTATGTATATAAATAGTTCTTACTCAGGGCTAAATCTTCATGTAACAATGTTAATACTTTAAGCCAGAAGTTATGTACTGATCTGGGACTGGGGTTTTCCAGTTAGGAGCTTTTCTTAATTTTATTTCAATTTCTGTGGCCATTACTTCATCCTAATTCATGAGCTGTGGTGGTGCAGAAATTAGCTTTGTCACCTCACAGCAAGAGGTTCTCCGGTTCGATTCTTGACTGGAGTTCCTCCTGTGTGGAGTCTGCATTCATCCCCATGGTTGACGTGAACTTTAAAGACATGCAGGTAGGTGCATGCATGTGTGGGTGTGCCTTCTTTGAAGGTTGGGTGCCTAGTTGGCAACTCAACACTATAAAAATTCACTGCCAATCATTAGCAGACTGGAGACCCCTAACCAGGAAAAGCCGAAAGACCTTACTTTACGTTATCCTAATTCATATCCTGTACATTTGACCTTCTTAATGTTCTTTTACTTCTTCTACCCATTCAGCATCTTTGTTACGTTCCACAGGGTCTTCATAGATATTTCTCCAACATATTTTCATTTCTTCTTTTTTGTGGTATTTATGTTGTTTTCTTTGTTTCCCATTATCTATCAAATCTTTTTGGATCATCAGTGAATTGCTTACTTTGCACTTTTCCTTTGTATTTATCTACATATTGTTTACATTTTTCTGCCTGTGCTAATATCTTTCCTCATAGTTCAAAGGAAATACTGGGTACAACAATCCACCCACCCACTACTGGGAAAAAGGTCTTCAACTCACTTTACAAAGTCAAAATCACTGCATCGCTGGGCTCCGATAACATCCCAGGATATTTACTAAATGGCATGAAACATGACCTATGTGGTCCACTTGAATCACTTTTCAACTCGAGCCTAGAGTTAGGTTTTGTGCCCAAGGAGTGGAAGATGGCTACAGTCATTCCTCTGCACAAAGGAGTTCCAACCACTGAACTACAGTCCCATAAGTTCATAGGTTCATAGGTAGGTTCCAGTCTATTGACCATAGGGCCTATATAAGCCTAGCCAAAAAGGTACCCTGGCTTTCATCACAAAAGAAAATTATTTTCCTGTGCCCCTTTTGAGCAGAGCCACAGAGGTGATTCCCCAGGGTGAATTTCCTATTTTCCATTCAATCATCAAGATTTTTCTTGAAGAGTGCTAATGTGGAGCTTTGTTTGATATAGATAGGTAGTTTGTTCCCGAGTATGGGAAGTCTCTGGGACAGGAATCTATCCCTCCAGCATGTTCTGTTTATTGTGGTGACAAGGTTTAGGTCCCTAGAGCATGTAGCTTGAAGGGCTTGGGATTTCTTTCAGTGGAGCATGTCCAATAGCTCTGGGTTTGACATAGCTTTGTATGTTAGGCAGAGATTGCCTCTGAGTAGGTGATATGTGACGGAGTAAATCTGGAGTTTTTTGAGACAGTCTGCATAGGGCATCTGTTTGAGGCTGGTAATCCTCTTTGTGAAGTATTTCTGTAGCCTTTCCAGTTGTTGTAGATGTCTTGTGAGATACATATCTAAAGGGGCATTGTACTCTATAATGAGTCTAATAAGTGATGAGTAGAGGGGAACAATGAACTCTTTTTTCCTGGATGAGAAACCTTTTGTGATGAGGTGTGCCACGTAGAAGGATTTCCTAACTACTGTGGCGATATGATTATCAAAGGAGAGACTACTACCCACCTGTGTCCCAAGGTCTTTTATCACACTTTTGGTGTTAAGTAGACTACCACCTATGTGGTAGCTCATGCGTACAGAGTTTTTACCAAAGGGAATGACAATGCACTTTTTGGCATTGAGCTTGTGGCCATGGCTTTCACACCAGGCATCTGTCTCAGTGAGACCCTTTTGTAGGATCTCCACATCATTAGGAGTTTCGATTATGGCTCCTAGTTTGCAGTCATCTGTGAACTTTGCTAGCCAAATACCTTCTGTGTTAGCCTGTACTTCAGAAAAGTAGATACCAAGCAGGAGAGGACCCAGGACTGAACCCTGTAGTACTCCATTTGTCACTGGTTTGAAGTCGGATTTGGAGTCTGCTACTTTCACAATGTGGGTGCTGTCAGTGAGCCAGTTGGCAACCTAACTTGTGACATAGGGATTTATACCTAGTTTAGTGAGTTTATCTATAATTCCAGAGTAGGGGATGGTGTCAAAAGCCTTGGCAAGATCTAGATAGGCTCTGTAAACCACCTTAACCTTGTCTATGACTTTGGTGACTGTTTCAAAGAAGTCTATCAGATTTAGGAGACATGATCTGCCTTTTACAAACCTGAACTGGTTGGGGTCCAGAGTTTGGAAATTACCAATGTCTTTGTTTATAATTTCCATGATTATACGTTCCATGGCCTTGCAGTCCAGGCTTGTTAGACTAATGGGGCAGTAACTCTGAGCATCCATGGTGGATCCCCCTTGGTGAAGTGGGATCACCATCACTGTGGGCAATGCAGTGGGCACAAAGCCTGAAGTGAGGCTATGATTGAACATTGTGCTTAGGCGGGGTGCCAGTTCATTCTGTAGTTCATGTAGAACGCAACCTGGGATGTTGTCAGGTCCCATGTTCTTGGCTTTGGAGAGTGTGTTCTTTTACCTGGGCAGCTGTGATTACAAGATCTTTGTATTCTTCCGGTATAGAGATGGACCCTTTAGGGGGTGAGAGGGGGGTAAAGTTAGCAGTGAACCTATCTGCCAGGATGTTGGCAATATCAGTTGGTTCTGTATATTTAGCGCTATTGTGCTGTAACTCAGAGCAGATCTGAGTGTTGCCACTGAGATTCTTCACATAGCTATAGAATGCTTTGTGGTTGTCTTTAGAATCAGTGGTGATTTTGTTTTCATAACTAGCTTTGGAGGATTTTATGAGGGATCTCAGCTTCTTACTGAGGCTGACCAGGGAGTTCCTCCAATCATGGGATTTTACTCTTTTTTGCAAAAGTTTCTTTTTTCTGTTGTAGAGTTTGTTTATGGCAGGGGACCACCAGATTGGCTTCCTTTTTTTTGGAGGATAGCATCTTGGTTCTGTTAGGGATAGCACGATCCATGCACTCATGTAATTGCTTATAAAGTGCATTTGTGTAGGATTCAGAAGTCGTACCTCTATTGTCATTCTGCATGGGTGTCATGAAGTTAGCCACTTCTGTCTTAAGAAGCATGAAGTTGGTTTTGGAGAAATTTTTTACAGTGGTTTCCCTAATGGGGGGTGGGGGAGGGATATGGATGTCCAGAGTGATTAACTTGTGGTTGGATCTAACCAACGAGGAATTCACCTCTGGTGTGGAACACTGGTTGCCCATGTTGGTAATGACCAGGTCTAGGATATTGCTGCATCTGGTTGGGTGTGGATAAGTTGATCCAAGGCGTTGGAATTTATGAATTCCAGAAAATGTTGAGCAAAAGAGTTGGTACATGAGTAGTTTTCCCAGTTAATGGTGGAGTAGTTGAAATCACCCATTATTAAGGTGTTGGCTTGTACCCTAATATTTTCCAGTGTATAAAGAAATGAGGAGTGGGAATCCTGGGGCAGTGTGGGGGATCTATAGCAAGTTACAATTTGGATTATGGTCTTGCCCAAAGTTAGTTGCACTTGGATAATTTCGGATGCATTATGCTTAGCAACTAGCCTGGAAGTGTGGCTATCCTTAATGAATATGGACACGCCTCCGCCTTTAGTGTTTCAGTCCAGGTTAGGTGGTTGAAAGGTGTGGTATGAATTATAGCCTGGTAATGCGGGGGTGCTCTCTGAAGCCTTGAACCAGGTCTCTGTCACTGCACAGATGTCTTTGTTCTCCATTTTAAGGAGTGCCTTGAGTGAATGCATTTTGAGGTTTAGACTTCTAGCATTGAGTAGCATTACCCTCAGATTTTGCTTGTACCTGTTACAGTGGTGAATTTGTCATTTGAAACTTGCCTAAAAAAGGGACTATAGGTGTGGCAAGAGCCTTAGCCAGTATCTGGAATCCCAAGGGCGACAGGTGCAGGTCATCTCTGGCAAAGCATCGTGGTCTGTCGATCTGTCATCCCAGGCAGACAGATACTGGATCCCCTTAGAATGACACCAGAAGCTTAGCCAATTGTTGAAGTCAATCATTTTGTCCTTGTACTGTAGTATCATTCAGGGTGATAGCAGGATGCTACTCAGGGCTAGGGTCATACTTGCCTGGGCTACAAGATTGGAGAGCTCCTCCATGTCTATTTTCATGTAGTCCAGGGAGGTACATCTCAGGTCATTCACACCAATATGGACAATGACAGAGTCATATTTGTACTTGTTGTGGAGTGACCTGAATGCGTGCATTATGTGGTCGATCCTTGCACCTGACAGGCAGCTGACAGTAACTTTCTCCTTGTTTAGCCTGGTTAGTGGAACATCAGTGTGCCTGACTATAGAGTCACCTATGACTAGAGTGTTGGGTACATTGTTATGCCTTATGGGCTGTGGTTGAGTGGCACATTGAGTTTGTGGGCTATGTGTCATTTAGGTTGTGTTAGGGGGTGGAGGTTGCTTGCGTTTCTGCTTTGGAGGTCTCTGTTGCTTGAGCAGATTTTTATTGAGAGCCTCCACAAATGTAGGTGTGTGTTTTGTGTTGCTATGTGTGTGTTTTGGTGGTGTAGGTTGTGAGGGACTATGTGATAAGTGTGGTGTGGTGCAAGTGTTTACCTTCTCCTCTTGACTGTCTAGTCCAGTCTTGGGTGAAGAGAGCTTTGCTTCTAGTTTGGCTATGTAAGTGCATCTCTCACAGGTTGTAGTGTTGGGTGGTAGGAGGAGAGGGTTGTCTGTGTACATGAGGCAATTGCTGCATTGCCCCAAGATGCCCAGATTCATCAGGTAGATAGGAGAAAACACTGGGAGCTAACCCTTAGACATGTCTGGATAGGTTCATATTTATTAAGTACTAAAAACTGTTTTCCTCTAGAGAAGTGAGGAAAGTTGAGTGCTGTAGTAATTTGTAGCTTATTTAGTGCTTACAAGTTCTGAACAAGTGCTGAGCTCAAAGAAACAGATTTGAGTGCTAAAACTGAAAATCTGACTAGTTCTAAGGGAAATTTTAAAGAGCAAACTTTATGGTGCCAGGAGTAGTTTAACCCTAGCTAAGCAGTGATGCATAAAGTGTATTTTTTTTAATATAACAGTAGCAAATGAGCAAACTGATTTAAACAAATTAACCAATTAACCAATAAAAAGCTAAAAACTGAGCCCCGTTCCAGCAGTCTTCGATCAGACAAGTTCTAACTGCGCACTCCTGCCACTAGGGTGCAGGGGAACTTTCTCCAAAAAAGATGGTCTGGATTAGTGCTCAAGTTATACAAAGCTAGATTCAGCAGGTCTGAATTTAGTCTATGCTACAGCAAACAATGTGTACCAATTTCAGAAAGAAACAGTTCAAATAAGCAGGCACAATTAGCCTATAACCAGAAACTCCCAGCTCAGAAGGGCAAAATCTACCCTCTCCTCCCACAAGAGTGTAGACCACACCTTCTTAATGTAAAATAACTGGCCCAAAGTCCAAGTGGTTAAACCAGAACTAATATACTTTTAGAATAACAGACACTAAGCCTTCAATTAGCAACTCCCAACTTAAAAGGATATAAGCTACATGTCCTGCCACAGCAGTGCAGACCACAAACCTTCTTAATGTAAAACAACTGGTCTGAAGCCCAAGTGCTTCAACTAAAGGCGTAGAATAACAGTTACACTTTAATCAGGCTACTAGCAAGCAGTAATAAATGTAGCAGAATAAATGCAATAAAGAAGGAAAAAACATAAATACAGTAAAAGCAGATGAAAAAAGTGCAATTTTTTTATATATAACAATAGAAAATGAGCAAACGGATTTAAAAAAATTACCAAATTAACCAGTAAAAAAGCTCAGAACTGAACCCTGTTCCAGCAGTATTCAATCAAACAAGTTTTAACTGCACACTCCTGCCTCTAGGGTGCAGGGGAGCCTTCTCCAAAAACGATGGCCTGGATTAGTGCTCAAGTTATACAAACAAAGCTAGATTCAGCATGCCTGAATCTAGTCTATGCTACAACAAACAAGGCACATGAATTTCCGAAAGAAACAGTTCAAATAAGCAGGCACAATAATCCTTTAACCAGAAATTCCCAGCTCAGAAGGGCAGAATCTAGCCTCTCTTCCCACAAGAGTGCAGGCCACAAACCTTCTTAATGTAAAATAACTGGCCTGAAGCTCAAGTGCTTAAACCAGAACTAATACACTTTTAGAATAACAGACACTGAGCTTTTAATCAGCAATTCCCATCTTAGAAGGATGTAAGCTACCTGTCCTGGCTCAAGAGTGCAGACCACAAACCTTCTTAATGTAAAACAACTGGTCTGAAGCCCAAGTGCTAAACCAAAAGGCTTAGAACAGTTACAATTTAATCATGCTACTACCAAGCAGTAATAAATGCAGCAGAATAAATACAAATGAGTACTTTTAAGAAGAGGCAAAGGCAAAATAAAGTGCAATTTTCTTTTACCTGGCCAGTCTGACCTGCATCATTTAAAAGGCCATGAAAAGAATCATCATGGACATGATAAATGAGGACATAGGTAACCTGCAAACTCTGGGCCCATCACTTTTTGACTTTCTTAAAGGAAGGTCATTCCTAATAAATTTTTGACCTTTTTTGAGAGGGTCACCAAAGCAGTGGATGAGGGCAAGACTGTGCACACAGGGTACCTCGACCTGGTCAAGGCTTTTGATACAATACCACACCCAGGCATTATAGACAAGCTTGCTAAATTAGGTATAAATCCTTTTATCACCCACTGGATAGTCAAATGGCTCACTGATAGGATCCAGGAGGTCAAAATTTGTGAGGCCACCTCCACCAAGAGGCCAGTCACTAGTAGAGTCCCCAGAGCTTGGTACTGGGCCTGCTCCTTTTTGGCATCTATTTCTGTGAAGTAGAAGCAAACACAGAAGGTTTATGGCTGGCTAAGTTTGCAGATGATTCCAAGCTGGGGGTTATCACTGACTCCTTTACATTCTTTACATTACACTCCTAGCATTCTTCAAGAAGGTCTATCTCTGACTAACAAATCATGCCAAAGCCATGGTCTTTAACTTAGTGCTAAGAAATGCATAATTGTACCATTTGGAAAGTCAACTTATCTAGGCTAATTACCATGTTGGTAATACATCCCTATGAGTTGACCCAATGGTCAGGGATCTGCCTATGCATGTAGACAGCAGCCTTACCTTTGACCACCATGTCACCACAGTGGTGAGCAGATCATTTAAGCTGTGCAACTTATAAGTAAAATTAAACACCAACTGCAAAATGCCAAAATGAACAAGCCAAAACTGCTGCCCAAACTGTAGAAGCACAAAATAGTGCTAGGTAAAACCAAACAGCAACAAAGATAAAATGCAGTACTGCAAAAAGTCCAAACAGAACGTAATCCACCAAGAGTTTATTAAAGGTCTGCTGCTAATGGCAAACTTCTTCAGAATGAAAAACAAATTCAATCACTACCATTTTATACATATCACATGATTAATTATCAACCTAATTGAGTGCTCATTAAATTTTAAAAAGCAATACTAAAAGATACTAGTAGAAAATGCAAGTTTAAAAATTCAAAAATTCAATATAAACTGGAAACTTCAAAAATAAAAATGTATGTAGATTCAACAACAAATAATGCATCACATTAAAAAATAAAAATACAAATAAAAATATAATATGTAAAATATTTGTAAATACTATTAAACATTTTGCATTTACTTATTGTAATATATAAACAGTAAATTGTAGCAGAATATATTTATTCCTGTATTTGAGTGTTACAAAGTGTATAACAGTCTATCTTTTAAGGCTTAACATACTAAGGAGGCTACCAATAGAGCAAGCCTCATTCAGACCAGGTGGATGGTAAGACCCCAACCTAATTTGCCAGTAAAGCTCTAGAACTAAGAGCTTCACTGCAAATGCACCTCCTCTGCTGTCATTACAAACTTGGTCAATTCCTATAAATTTAAATAAATGGTTAGGATATTCAGAAACATGTTTGGCCAATGCATTAGTGAGCTTGCATTTCCTAATGGCATACTGATGTTCGTAAATTCTCTCCTTGAATTCGTTACGCTCAGTTTTGCCAACATAGTGGGCAGTACAGTTTTGACATTGGGCTAAGTACACTAACATTTTGGAATTGCATGTAAACCTGTGTTTTAGTTTGTATTCACTCCTGTCAATTTTGAATCTGTTAGATTCTGTAACATATCTACAGTAGTTACAATTGTGGCATCTAAACATCCCAGGTGTTCTGACCGGTAAGTGTAGATTCAAACCAAGATTCCAAATTCCTCCCTTTTTTGTAAGTAACAAAGGGTAATGTACCTAATTTAGTGGATACAGTTGAATCCACACTGAACACTTGCCAATTCTTAAGAATGATAGACCACAAAATTACTGTCTACTGTAGCGTGGTAATAAATCTAGGAGTGTCACACAAATCCGTTTGGTTAGTATCAACATGTACACTGACATCACTAATCATTGTGCATTCAACCTTGTTCTCTTCTACTCTAACTTTAAGTAGTGGCACAAAATCTTGTTATCCCTTTTCATGTTGATCTCCTGTATTAGTTCATCAATTAACTGAATAGGATACCCTCTACTTAAAAACATTGTTTTAAGTGTATTACATTCAGCTGTAAAGTCTTCATCTTTACTACTGATTCTGGCTGCTCTAACCAGCCCCCCTTTACTACTGCGTTTCTGTTTGTAGGGATGGCAGCTTGTAAAGTGAAGAAAGGTGTTGTTTCCTATATATCTTCGATGTGTAGCAAGCCATATGCTTGTCTTTAGATAGGAGGATGTCAAGGTACGCTATTTCATTACTTCTAAAAGTAGAAGTAAATGTCAGAAAATCAGTAGAATCGTTCAAAAACTCCATGAATGTATTAGCTTCGCTTCAGTTCCATTGAAGAGAACAAAGATGTCGTCCAAAACCTGGTGTAGAATATTATTAAATCCGAAAAATGGGGTTGTTAAGAATATATAGATGTTCCCACTGGGCCATTACCAAGTTGGCCACACTGGCTCCATAAGGTGAGCCCATACCAACCCCTGTTGTCTGCAAGTAATGGTTGTCACCAAACATGAAATAGTTCCTAGTAAGTGTTAAGTCTAATAATTCTGTAACAAGGGAAATGTCATGTCTCTTGGCCCCTCTTGCTTTTAACCTGTCACTTACCCATTCAGTGGCTATTTCTTGGGGAATGCAGCTGTAAAGGTCCTTAACATCTATTGTGAGCATGTTGTGTTGTTGATCAAATCTTAGTTCGTTAATTTTAGAAAGGAAGGACCAGGAATCTTTACATATCTGAGACTCAAGGGGAATGTATTTACTCAGAATTTGATCTACTACCTTAGCACATGTTGGTGATCCACGACTATCAATAAGTGGGCATGGGTGGATCCGTGATGTTCTTGTGTATTTTAGGTATTCCAAATAAATCGGTGTCCTTGGGTATGGTGTAATCATATAATTGTACTGATCCTGGTTAATCCTTCCTTCCATCAACATCTCTTCTAGATGATCACCTTATAGGCTCGATTGGTTTCATTTTGAACTCAAAACATAGGAAGGAGTGTCCAAAATTGCTGCCATACGATCCATGTATTCGCTGTTATCAAAACCACGACACCTCCACCTTTATCTGGTTTACATATCGTAAATTGTTCAAGAGTAGAGCATTATGTTTTCAATTTCTTCACTGTTGGTATGTGTGAATGTGTTTGTCCGGTTTTAATATACCTCGAATGTCAAGTTCACATATTAATTCAAACATGGTTAGAAGTGGATGTAATGGAGGGTTATAGGTACTAGGAATATGTAACCTATTATTAACTAGCAAAAGTAAGCCTCCTCCCATCATTAATTTAAAATTTAATTGTTTTAACATCAATGATGGCTTTAACTAAATCCATGTGGTGTTGAGGAACATATGTGAAACCTTTGGCCATTAAGTCTGCCATGTCAGAGGAAATGTCAACTCTAGAAAAGTTATACACTTTAAAGTCCCCCAAAGAATTAGTGGTAATAGAAGGACCCAATTGGGTAATCTCTACACTTGGCTCTGCCTCCTCTATGTTAACTACAGTAACAAAATTGTTACTTAAACCCAAAATATCTGTTAACGATTGTTCCTGGATGGGTAAGAGAAATTCGCTGTTCTTTGGGTCTTGTTCCTAAAAAATTGCCTTGACCATTGTTGTTGTTATGACTATCTAAATTGTTTTTATTCAGCAGTCTCTCACTTCTCCGTAATTCATTGGGGGGCTCAATTCTCTCCATGCTCTGAATTCCATTATCATTATCATTCTCATTAATTAGTGTAAGTGCCAAATCAGATGGAGCTGGGTTAGTAAAATATGTCCATTATTGCTTGAAGTCATGTTCCCTCTCCATGTCTGACTAGGTGCAGGTTTGGGGTACGCTGTCCCTTCTCTGTATGCCTTGGTGTCCCTGTCTAACTTTTTTGCTTTCACTGCTTGAAGTTTAACCAAATGCTCATCTATGTTACTAAACAGTTTACTATATTTATCTATAACTTTCAAAACTTGCATCGGTTACTATAGATTTATCTAATGCTGTTGCTTCTACATTCAGTTGATCAATTTGTACTCCATAATGTTTACTCATAATTTTCAACATTTCAAAACCATGTCTATCATACATGCTGCATAAATCAAGATGGAAATCAGAATTTGCAATAAGACCTGTAGGGTATTGATAATACCTCAACCCTTTAGGTACAATTTTCCTGGTTAAACATTCATCAAAATAAACAATTTCTAATTTCAGTTTTTTAATTTTAAGTAAAACGCTGTCTAACTGCTTCAGTTTATTCTGAATGTCTGTACCAGAATTTATAGGAATTGACCAAGTTTGTAATGACAGCAGAGGAGGTGCATTTGCAGTGAAGCTCTTAGTTCTAGAGCTTTACTGGCAATCTTACCATCCACCTGGTCTGAATGAGGCTTGCTCTATTGGTAGCCTCCTTAGTATGTTAAGCCTTAAAAGATAGACTGTTATACACTTTGTAACACTCAAATACAGGAATAAATATATTCTGCTACAATTTACTGTTTATATATTACAATAAGTAAATGCAAAATGTTTAATAGTATTTACAAATATTTTACATATTATATTTTTATTTGTATTTTTATTTTTAATGTGATGCATTATTTGTTGTTGAATCTACATACATTTTTATTTTGAAGTTTCCAGTTTATATTGAATTTTTGAATTTTTAAACTTGCATTTTCTACTAGTATCTTTTAGTATTGCTTTTTAAAATTTAATGAGCACTCAATTAGGTTGATAATTAATCATGTGATATGTATAAAATGGTAGTGATTGAATTTGTTTTTCATTCTGAAGAAGTTTGCCATTAGCAGCAGACGAAAAGCGCTTTAATAAACTCTTGGTGGATTACGTTCTGTTTGGACTTTTTGCAGTACTGCATTTTATCTTTGTTGCTGTTTGGTTTTACCTAGCACTATTTTGTGCTTCTACAGTTTGGGCAGCAGTTTTGGCTTGTTCATTTTGGCATTTTGCAACTTATAAGTAAAGGCATGGCATCTAGGTCCAAAGTGGTCATTATACCACTGTAATCTGCCATTATCAGACCAATCATAGAGTACAATGCTCCTTTGGCATGTACCTGAACAGGCACATGCATCTACTAGAGCAACCTCAGAGGTTTATTACAAAAAGAATTCAAGGGATAACAAACCTACCTTATACAGAATGCCTTAAAGCCTTTTCCTTCTACTTAGTCTCCTATAGATTGCTGAGGGGGTGATCTATGCCTGGCTTACAAGTCATCCGCAAACCCTGCACTTATGAATGGAGAGACAGATATGTGTCCCAGAGACTGTCTCTCCTATGGAACAGACTTCCCAGCCATGCAAAACTGATTTTATCTATTACCCGATTTAAAGAGCAACCTAGACCAGTGGATGGAGAATAGTAAATTTACACCATGCCTGGCACCCATGTCCCTTATGGACAGAGGTAGCTTATAAATGTCTGGCACTTAATGTCCTATTTGGATACAGGATGTCATGATTTTTTTGGAAAAACTTGGGTAGGCTGTGAAAGGTGCTCTGGGTCATTAGGCTTGTAGCAGTCTATGAATTTATGAATTTACAATAGTGTATGATAAATCCTGGTCTGTTCTAATACTGCACATTGCTTCTGTCACATCTATTTTTCTAAGTATTTTTCTTGACCTGTTCCCTCTTCTATGCTCTTCTACCATGGACACTTATTGTCTTAATTGCTTTATAGTTTTCTCTATTTAATACCTCCATGAAGACATCTGATTGCTTCCCTTCCTTTCCCTTATTGCCCTGTATTTTTTATGTAAGATTTTATCTGTTATTAATTTAGCTGCACAATAATATACCCTCTTTCCTTCTGTTACATCATATAAATTTCTGCTAACAGTCTTGATTACTATGTTCATTGTTTTATCAGACTTCTGACATTTTGGGGTGTCATTGACTTTCTGTAATCTATTTCTTTCCTTAATATGGCTATCCATCTCTATTTAATCAAGCAACTCTTCACTTACATATTTTTCGTCTAAACTGAGGGCACATTCTTTATTTTCCATTTCCTACAGGCATTCTACAGAAGGTTACAGAACATCTTCCTGTGACATATTCTCTTTGGCTTCATCTTGTGTCATCCATTGGACTTTCATATGGAAACTCACTGGCCTATCACTTCACAACATTGACTCTGTTAGAGTTGTCACCGTTTCCTGTTCCTTTCCTTGCTGTGCAGCTCCAGCTGAGCTTTTGTACTGGTTTCCTACTGAAGGCTCCTGCATATCTTCATATGGCAACTGATCAGATGCTTCCTAGTCCACCTGTTTCTCCTTAACTTGGGGATTCACTGCTCCATCATGCTGTGACATTACCAGTGTTGGATTTTCTACACTAAATCCTTCACTTTGTAGGTAATCCCTAACTTCAATTTCTTTAACTTCTCCATTACAAATCCTGTTTTCTACTCCCCCTTTGCCTTCTTATTTTTTTGTATTGTAAAATTTTCCATACATGGATGACTTTACCTATATTACTCTACAGATTCCTTTGGTGCTGCTTTTTGTATTGATTTGTTTTGCTGTCTCCTTTGCATAAATATTGCATCATATTAAATCGCTTTTTCTTTCCCCTGTCCATATTTCTTCTTCAAATGTCTCCTGCTCCACCTGCTTCTCCTTACTTTGGAGACTCTTTGTTCCATCATGCTGTGACATCACCTGTGTTAAACTTTCTGCACTAAATCTTTCACTTCACAGATATTCTATAAGTTTAGCTTCTATTTGTTTAACTTCTGCTTTACTAAACTTTTGTTCTACATTCCCCTTTGTGATCTTATTTTTGAATTATATCATTTTCCATATATGGGTGTCTTTGCCTGTATTTTTCTTCAAATATCTTTGGAGCTGCTTTTTTGTATTGATTAGTTTGGCTTTCTCCTTTAGATAAATATTACACCATATCAGATCACTCTTTCTTGCCCATATTCATGTTTCTTTTTTTATACCTCTCAAAAATATCTAAGTTTTGTTCTTTATATTTTCACACTTCATTAGTCACTTCTTTTTCCATATGACCCAAGACTTCTTGGTCTATATAATGTTTTTTTTTCATTAATTTATTGTATTAATTAACACAGATTTGCATTTGAAGCTTTTGACAGTTTTCATGTGCAAGTATTTATATTTCCTCTAAATTTTCTCTTAATCTTTTTGACTATCTTATATCCAGAAATTCTGTGTTTTTTGCCTAATAGCAACAGCACACAATTTCTTTCTTATCATCAAAAGTCAACTCTATCATCTTTATGGCTCGTTTCTTGGCCTATCAGTATTTGTGGCTTTTCTGGACTATTACTTCTTCTACAATGGAGGTGAGGCGGCATCCTCCCCCGAGCCTGGCCTACCCCCATTGTAGGACTGTCTCTGTGTCTTGAAGATTCTACACTATTATTTTTTCCATTCCTGGCATCAATGCATCTAACCAGGACTTAAGCATCCAGCTGCCTTTTTTATTTTTAATCTACTTCTGTTCGTGATATATGCTATATAAAATAGAGTATATATATATATATATATATATATATATATATATATATATATATATATATATATATATATATGGTTCTACCTCAGTTAGTCGACACACGCGGAACATCGACATGGAAATCGCGAGCCCCAGAAGATCGACAGTTCAGAAGACCGTTTGACGGGCCCCAGAAGATCGACAGTTCAGAAGACCGATAGTGATGACGACCACGGATGAAAGAGGATGACATGGGGGGATGCCTCTGTGGGTGTAGGCTATGTAAGATAGTATAGGTGATAGGGGTCGAGTAAGGTAATGTGGATATTGACGGTCTGTGGGGATAGGGGGTGGGTTAAGTGAGTTAGGGTTAGGAGGGTCAGGTAAGTGTCGCGGTAGTGATGGACCTTAGGGTTAGGGTTTGGGTTAGGGTTGTAGGTAGTTGTGTATGTGAGGTTTAGTGTGGGTTTGTAGGGTGTGCTTGTGTTGTGTATGTGGTTTTGGACAGGGAATGTGTTTTGTTTGTTGATTGTTGTGATTGTGGTGTGTGCAGTGTATGAGGTTGGTTATGTGGTTTCGATTCGTTGCTGTGTTTTTTTGGGGTTTCGTTTATGTCAGGTAGAACCATATATATATATATAAATATATATATATATATATATATATATATATATATATATATATATATATATATATATATATATATATATATATATATATATATATATATATATATATCTTTTGGTGAGATTTTGTAAAATCAGGGTCCACCTCATTAAGATACTCACCAAGATATGAGGATTAATTCAATTCCAGCAATACTACTCTCCTTTGATTGCTAATTTTATCATCTCTCTAAATGGCAGTGAAGGTATTGCATTTAGGACAGAATTCATGTGGTTTGTAAGACTATCATACTTTAAAGTGTGATGTACCTACATTGATCTTTACTTTTGAATTATAACCTGCTTCTCAGTATGTGAAATGATGTTTATGCTCAGCTATATGTTGAGTAGCACAGGAACGTGTGCAGGCATAGTGAGTGTGTGGGCAAGGTTTTAGCTGCCATAGGGACACAGTGGTACCTACAAAAATTTTAAGGTCCCAGGTTTAAGTAAGTAGTAATGGTGATCACTAATATGTAATTCTGGGGGGTTGTATTTTATGGTCAAGATTGCTGTATCACAAAGAGTTTTCCACTCCATTCCCTGAGATACAGCAAGCACAAAGTCAGTATGCATAAACAGCAGAGATGAGGGGAGAGGAAACATTCCCCATGTTGGAAGGTGTAGGAGGGATAAGTACTTTCTTTCAACTTATTTTAGGAATTTTAAATGGAGTTCCTTCTCAACAGTTGTGATCTTTTATGATTGCAGTCCTGATGGCCAAAATCATAAAGAGTTGCATTTTTGTCACAGAGGTGAACTTATACACTGCCTCTACTTTTATGAACTGCGTAGATTGCTATGTGATTTGTTCCAGTTATCATATCTGTACTATTGCCTACCGTGTTTATGAATCCCAGCCATAGGTTATGAAAAGTATTTTGAATCCTTTTCTAATTTTTTGAGTTAATAAGAATGAATTTTGATTATTTCTTGATGCTTTTGGGTTATCCTTTTCTTTTAGAGTTGCTGTCTTTTAAACTATAACTGCTACCGAGAAAAAAAATTAACCCCCTTTTTCACATTTTCTGAATGGAGTTGGGGTATTCCATTACTGGTGAGAAAATCCATGTTGTGTTAATACATTTATTAAGCTAAACATTAATGAAGCTTAAAAAGGGACATATTTGCAACGGATTCACTTTAGAAGCTTGAAATACTGAAATATCGAAATTCAGTATTTCAAACCCATAAAGTGGAATCCTGAGAAGAGCGAAAGCTCAGAAGCATGAATTTCAAAACCTCAAATACTGGAGGTTTTGAATTTCGTGCTTTTGAGGTTTCACTGTGGTTATGGATTCAGGTAAGTGTGTGCGTGTTAAAGGTTTTGGGTAGGGGCTGTGGTGTGTGTCAGTGTGTTTTGTTGCTGTGATGTGTGTGTACGAGGAGAATCTAGCTTGTGTGATGGTTTATGTGTGTTTGTATGTAGTGCAACCTTGGAGTGAGAATATTTAAGTAGGGGTGTGTGGGGGGGCGCAGCCCCCAAATAGGCTGTGCATGGGGGCTTGCCCCCCTGCTTTTATGTAGTAGAGAGCTTGTGTCTGTGTGTGGGGAGGAAGATGTGTGTGTGGAGTAGAAGCACAAAATTCAAAATCTCCGGTGTGCGAGATTTTGAATTTCACGGTTCTGAGTTTTCGTGGTTTTAAATTTTTTACGTTATAGCTTTGAAATACTGAATCTCGACATTTCAGTATTTAGAGGATATAAAGTGAATCCATTTGCAACATATGTAATTCCATTGTAAAGAAATAAAAAGGATGTTATGTACTCACCATAACATTCCATCTGAGTAGTTGTTCTTCATTTGTCTTCAAGCTGTGGGTTCCAGGATCCATATCGGATCCAACTCAGCTGCATATCCAGCATCTGATCCAAGCTCAAAGCTCCTCCCTCTACCCATAATGCTCCTGTCTCCTTCCTCCCTTCAGATCGGGTTTGCTGCCCAATACAGTATCATCACCTGAACCAAGAGACACTTGCCTGTATGAGAAACCAACAACAAGGATAAGGATAAGAGGCTCCCTTAAAGTGACCACCTCCCTTATTCTTAGGAGACACCAACAGTTCTGACAAGGCCGGGGGAAGGAGGCAGGGATGGTTGAAGACAAATGAAGCACAACTACTCAGATGGAACATTATGGTGAGTACATAACTTCTTTATCTGAAGTAGTTGTCTTTATTTGGTCTTCAACCTATGGGACAGAATCCCCAGCTACCAGACACCAGGGAGGCCCTCATGGAAGGATATTCCAGAGCACGGCAGAGCCAAATGATGCCCTGTTCCTGGATACAATGTCCAATTTACAATGTGAGATGAAGGTATGGGATGAGGACCAAGTGGCCACAGAATAAATATCATCTAATGAGACTCTGGACCAAAATGCTGCTGATGTGGCCATAGACCTGGTGGAATGCACTTTCACCTGACTTGGTGGGGAAATCCCCCTGGCTGAATACACCCAAATGATACATTGCAAAATCCAATGGGTGATGGTAACTTTAGAGATTGGTTTCCCTGAAAAGGGTTTGGAGTAAGAAATGAATAGTTGGTCAGATTTATGAAAGATTTTTGTTCTGTGCAAGTAGAAGTGTAACTGTCTGAGCACGTCTAGTAAATGCAATTTGTATTCTCCTTTGTTTTGAAAATTTGGAATGAAGACCTGAAGGTTGATTACCTGATTAATGTTGACCTCTGAAGCTACTTTAGGTAGAAAGATGGATTAGTATGCAAATATACCCTGTCCTTATGAAAAATCATATAAGGGGCTTTGATAGACAGAGCATGAAGTTCCAAAACTCTCCTGGTGGAAGTAATGGCAACCAGAAAGGCAGTCTTCCAGGATAGAAATTGCATATCCACTGAAGCTGCAGGTTCAAAGGGAGGCGAGACTAAGGGCTGAAGTACAATGGTAGAGTAGGGTCCGTTACCGGGGGTCGAAGAAGAAAGATACCTTTGAGAAAGGCCTTACAAAGCTTTGAAGATGCTAAAGAAGCCATATTATCCCCCACATCATAATTAGAGATTACAGCAAGTTGAACTTTGTAGAAGAAAAACTGGCACCTTGTTGAAAAATTCCATTTAAAAATTCCAACACCACAGAAACTGGAGCTGTGAAAGGATCTAATGCATGCTGAGAGGCCTAGATAGAAAACTGTTTCCATTTGCTGGAATACACTTTTCAGGTGGAAGACTTATGAGCCACCGCCAAACTTCTTTTGACAGGAGAGGATAATCCAGGAGTCCTGTCTATCATGGGAACTCAAGCAGTGAGCTTTAGACTGTCCAGATCTGGATGGAGAATCCCTGAGGGATTTGAGATGAGATCTCGAATCGGATCCAACATCCATGGTGGAGTCACCAGATGAGACCTCAGAGCAAGAAACCAGACTTGATGAGGCCAGAATGGGGCAATGAGGATAACTAAGCTCCCCAGCCTGCAAGCTTTCTGAAGAATTTTTGATATTAAGAGAAGAAGAGGATAAGCATACAGATGACTGGGGAGGCCAAACATGAATCACAGTGTGGAGAACCACAGTCCCTCTTGTGAAAGATCTGTTCCCCTACTGAAGGATTCAAAGACCACTCATGAGACATCAGAATAGATCTGCTGAGCCTGTCCACTAGAATGTTGGACCACCCCAGAATGTGCATTGCCACCAGAAAACTGCTGGTGGAGATCGGTCATTCCCATACTCTCATGGCCTCGTGGCATAGCGGATGTGATCTGGTTCCCCCCTGTTTGCTGATATACCAAACCACCAACATATTGTTCATCTGGATAGCAATCATTCCTGAAGGAAGATGGGCAAGGAGAGCCTGCAATACTAGAAGCACCATCCTTATCTCCAGGACGTCGGTATGCAAATTGTTCTCATAGGGGAACTATGTAACTTGAACTGTCCTTCCCGAACAGTGCCCCCCAATCCCAGCTGGGAGGCATCTGTAGTCACCCTGGTCATGGGAAATGGTGGGAGAAAAGGACGTCCCCAAACCATGTCTGAGGAATGAATCCACCACCAAAGACAGTCCCTGCACACTGGAGAGATTCAGACGGGGTGAGTCAATGGAAGATCTAACAGGGAACATTGTACTGAAAGGGTCCACTAAAGAATCTGCATGTGAAGACCTGCCAAGAGCAAGAGATTGACTGTGGTCGCCATGGACCTCAATGCCCTTAATACTATTTCTGCTGTCAGAGACTGAGTTTGAAGAATGCAAAGAACATGTAGCTTCAGACTGCATATTCTGTGTGGAGTAAGAAACACTATGGTTAGAATTGTGTCTAATTGCACCCCAATGAAGTCTAATGTTTGGACTGGAGTCAGAGATGATTTGTTGAGATTGATGGTGATGCCTAACCTCTGGGCTATAAGAAGAAAAGAATCCCTCCCTTGACAAAGTTGATGCCTGGAAGGGACAGCGAGGAGCCAATCATCAAGGTAGGGAAATACCTGAATGCCATGGAATCTCAGGTGAGCTACTACTACTACTGAAATCACTTTGGCAAACACCATGGGGCCTATGGTGAGACCAAAGGGGAGCGCTCTGAACTGATAATGATTGACTCCTAGCTGGAAGCGGAGAAACCTTCGGGAGCGCCTGTCCATCTTGATATGATAGTACGCATCCTGGAGGTTGATCGAGTACATCCAGTCATGCTCCTGCAGGAAGGGCAGGATAGATTGAAGGGTAACCATCCAAATTTTGCCTTGGCCACAGACAGGTTGAAGATGGATAGATCCAAAATGGGTCTTAGGTCCCCCATTTTCTTTGGCACAAAAAGAACCTCAAATAAATACCTGATCTGGAATGGTATAGGGGGATGGGTTGGATGACTCACTTTCTTAGCAGCTTTGTGATTTCCAGTGCTGTATCCTTCCTGTGTGTGGGTGGAATGTCCAGGAGGTGTTTGGGTGGTAGAGGTGGCTTAAGGAAGGGGATTGAATAACCTCTGGATATAATTTGCAACACCCAATGATCTTTTGTGATGGACTCCCACTCTGTTAGGTGCAACAAAAGATGGCCCCCAACTGCCTCCAGAGATGAGCAGTTGGGCAGTTGGGCAACCCTTCAGGTTTGCTGAGTGGGTCTGTCCGAGAAAGGTTCTCAAGACCTGTAATTTCTCGGACCCTCTCTGTCTCTAGGGTGACATCCATCAAATCCACCTCTGCCCCTGGGGGAAGGTGAGTCCTGAGTGTCTCGGGGAAAATTCGAAGATTTCCGAAACCACATCTTCTTGGTCCCTCGCTGATTCTTAGAGAAGGATTGTTGAGGGTCTGAGAAGCAGATCCCAAGAGCAGAGTCTTCCCATATTTCTCACTCTCAACTAAAGTCTCACGTACCGACTTCCCAAACAGGGAAAAACCGTCATACAAGGCATTGGTAAATGACATTGTGAAAGGTTCTGAAAATTGACAGAGATGGACCTAGGCATTCTGCCTGATGGCAATGCCTGTACCAGCTGCCCTAGCAGCTCTTTTGGTTGCCTGGGAGAGGAGGTGCATGAAAGTCTTCACAACTGATTTTAGAGTAGCCATATGAACAGAGAAAATCTTCTTGTCCTCCACTGACATGGACTCCAGGGTCGACTCAGCAATCTCCTTAACTAGGTCTCACTGCAGCCAAATCTCATGTGCCATGCAATTCAGCGCCCAAACAGAAAAGGTCACTGAAGCATACACCCGCTTCCTGAAATGGTCCATTGCCCCTGACTCTTGGTCAGGAGGGTGAACTGTAGAGCTCTCCTGAGCAAGCTCCGCCACCACCATGGCATCAATGGGGGATTCCTTATTCCAATAAAATCTGCCTGAGGGGGGCTCAAAACCTTATGCGGATGTTTGGGAATGGGCTCCACCATGTCCAGTTTCTTCCACGTCCGAGATGTAATGAGCTCCACTAAGGGATCTGTGGGAGGGATCACCCAGGAAGTAGAGGGTCCTGTGCCCAATGCCTCAAGGAACACCGATTCATCTGAGGTAGTTTTTTGGGCAGACCACCCCACTTACTGGTGAAGGAGTTCCATGATGTCTCCGAAGGAGACATCTTTGAGGGGGTGACTGGGGGGAACCTTCCGCTTCCTTTAAATTGGTATCTTCAGTGAGTGACTCTGGCAGAAAGTCTAAGTACCTCCTTTTGCATGTATATTTGTGAGGGATTTCCTCAGTGGGGATCTCTGGGGAGGACTTACCAATGTCTTGCTGTTCACAAGTGGGGCCGTCCTGAGGCAAAGTGGTGGCAGGCTGTCCCTGAGATGGCAGAATGGCCAGAACTGCACCAGAAACAGAGAGAGTCAGGGCGGAGTTCAAAGATGAGATGGTCAAGGGTCTCGAAGAGATCGAGAAAAACCTCTCTACCACATCGAAAGCTGAAGGGGAACAGACATCCTGAGAAAGGACAATAGGAGCTGTGACCCTCTGACCCAACAGGGGAGTCAGAGCTGAACCTCCAGATGCCAAGATACCAAGGGGAAAGCTCCGCTCTGACACACTCAGAGCTGACACCAAGAGCTTGTCAGATTTGAGCCAGTCGAGGTACAAGATACCATCGGCGCCAGCCCCTCGACAGTGAGTGTTCTCAGACTCAAGGGCTCCGAAACCAAAGGCCAGATTGGAGAAGGAGTAATTGGGGTGAAAAAGGGCTGCATGCTCCCTGCTCTGAAGGGAGAGGGGGCAGGCAAGACTCCCATCTGTATCTGGGTGCTGATGAACTTCCCATCATCCTATCTCTGCTTCACTAAGGCTATGGGTGGAACAGGAGGAAGCAATGACTGACAT
The DNA here is from genome assembly GCF_019279795.1 of Protopterus annectens. Classification (NCBI taxonomy): domain Eukaryota; kingdom Metazoa; phylum Chordata; order Ceratodontiformes; family Protopteridae; genus Protopterus; species Protopterus annectens. The sequence goes on from NC_056751.1 coordinate 636,776,299, forward strand.
CAGCCTGGAGGGGTGGTGAGGAGAAGCCTGAGCTAACAACCAGGTCTGGAGCTCCTCTTGCTCTGGAGAAAACCAAGAGGAATGGAGCTAGGGAGACTTAAGTCTTGGAGCCGATCGAACTTTTGGTGGTGAGCCAGGGTTCGCTTCTTTGGCCTATCCCTTTTAGATGTTTTGTCTCCATCCCCAGTCCTCTTGAAGGGAGTTTGAGCCCCAGAGGCTGGGGGGGGAGACAGGGGCAGAAGCCAGAGGCACAGGGACTTGAGTCCCCGAAGAGGGAAGAAGGCCCTTTAGAATGAGTTTGTCTCTCCTGTCCTTAAGTGCCCAGGGATTAAACCTAGCACAGTTGGAGCAGGAGGGTTGGAGATGGGCTGCCCCAAGACACACTATGCACAGATTGTGGCCATTGGCTGGGAAGAGCTTATGGCCACACTCTGTACATTTTATGAAGCTAGGTTTGGGAGTATCAGACATGTCCCAACCTCAGGCCCAGCACACTGTTAATCACATAGACCACAATGGTAGGGTTTTTTTACTGATGAAGCGTGAAGGGGAGGTAGAAGGTAGAGACAGGCAGGTAGAGAGAAAAAAAAGCTAGATTTACACCAAAAACAGCAATTACCACAAAATTTTATTGCAGACAGCTCAGGTCACGATGCGGACATAGCACGGCAAATGAGATCTGAAGGGTGGAAGGAGACTGGAGCATTATGGGTAAGGGGAGGAGCTTTGAGCTTGGATCAGATGCTGGATATGTGACCAAGTCAGATCTGGGAACCCACAGGTTGAAAACCAAATGAAAACAACTACTTCAGATCTGCTGTTATCCATAAACAAAAAAGGGCATTAAGTAAGTTAAAAGACAATAAATAGATATATGGAAAGCAGGAAGTATTAATAGGGTGTAACAGCTTTCAGATTTCTCAGTGACACTGTGAACCCATAAATCCATTAATTTTATAGACTGTATGGTAAGAGGACAGGTGAAATTGAAATATGATACACATTCAAAGTGCTTGAGGTGCTACCTGGATAACACCATTAAAATGAAGACTGTAATATGGACACATTATACTGATAGCAGATAGTGGGGTGAGGTAAAAATCAAGTGTAAGGACAGACTGAAAAAGAAGCACACAGTGATGGGAGGTAAAACAGGAGTATACTACATTATGACAGACTGACTTTGGTGAACTGGAATGCATTGCTATAGGAAATTAATGTCAATCAAAAGACAGAGATCAAATCTGCTTAAAATGTGGAGAATAAATTACAGATTAGAACAGAATGGCAGCTGTGTACAAGCTATCTAACTTGAATAGACTGAAATGATTCTATCTTGTTCAATATAATCTTTGCATATTCATAATAAGTGGTATCTGCAATGATCGTTTGTCACTGAAAATAATTTGTTAAAACCACATTAATAAAAAAAGAAAATATTACATATAAGTAAAAATGATTAGGCAATAACATACAGTTTGATATACTTTGTAAAGTATGTTTCAGAGTGGTGTCTAAAACTATATATATATATATATATATATATATATATATATATATATATATATATATATATATTTAAAAACTAAAAAATACAGGTCCAGATTCTAAAAGAATTGCTCTCAGTGTAAGTCTACCCTGATTCTGAAAGATCTGCTCTCAGTGTAAATTAACTACTTCAGTGTAAGGCCTATCTACAAACAGGCTAACTAAAGGGGACCAGATTCCAAAACACCTGCTCTCAACCTGCTCTCAGTGTAAGTAGTCGCTTACACCGAGAGCAAGTCTTTTGGAATCACGGTTAAAGACTGAGAGAGAGTGAGGGTGCAGTACACTGGGCCACTTACAGGGTACATATGAGCAGAGTTGGTATATAGCTCAACATATTTTTGCTACATATTTTAGATACCCAATTTATTTTTGTTCAGCATACCTTGAAGAGAGAATGTCTACTATCCTTTATGTTTCCTCGGAGATTCTCTGTATTTGACTGCAAAAGAAAAAATAGAATTCAAATAAATTCACATAATATATTCATTACTTTTATAAATCATCAAAAAAATCTCTACAACTGAACAAAGGCTCCTCGAGACCTATTCCTTAACATAGGTTACCTATGTAAATAATGACAAGATGGCCTGCTGTCATTAGTGATATTTGTTTAATCAAACACAATTATTCTTGAATTAATTTAGTGACATTGAAGAATATTAAAAATATGGTATGTTTAATCATAGTCTAATGGTTAGTGCAGAGGATTTAAGGCCATGAGTTGTAATGAGCTACTTCCAGTAGTCCAAGGTTTGAGTCCCCTATTTACCATTTACCTACTATGTAATACTGAACAAGTCACTTAATCAGTTAGTGACTCCTGGCTCAATCTGAAAATGGCCTATGTTCATTGGTTCTCTACTTTGTTAACTGCATATAAAATAAACTCTACCAGTTAACAAATACAAATAAAATAATTAAGCCCAAGTTTAGTGAAGGCCCGTGTAAAGGAAACACAAAACAAAAAAAGCTGAAGTAAAAGACTATGTAGCATGTTGGGGGTAAGTCCACTACACCTCTCATGTAGGCGATTTGATCCGTGCATTCTAATACTGCATAATCTGATGTTGCACAGCTTTGGGGTGGGTTAATGGCTTTGATGAAGTAGAATCTGACTGGATTGTATATAACAGAATGCTTCATCTAAGGCAATTACTTTCCCTTTGTCTTCTTTATCTGTTCCATGACTTTGTCTTCAGCTCTCAGATGCACTCATCACTTGCATTCAATATCTGTCCAACCTAACATAATATCTTCATATAAAATAAAAAAAGGAGTGCCTACAAACCATAGGTATTATGCTTAAATGGAACTACATTAAAAACAATACTTTGTACAAACCACTCTATTACAAAAAAATATAAGCATATCAAACATACTCTGCCAAAACGAAATCAACTTCTGCTTAAACTCATTAGGTCAGAGGATATCCATTCCAATCTTTAACCACCGTGACAAACAAACCATTATTATACAGCTACAACATATCCCGAACACAGAAACAAAGAACTAAAGGTTGTCTGTCTCAGTGTTTGCCACCTGCACAACAAATATGCCACACTTGAAGCATGGCTGGCTAATAAGCAGGCCTAGATTGTGGCCATATCTGAAATATGGTTGAAAGATGACACCTGCCCCTTATTGTACATATAGACCAACTGTAGAATGATGAATGATACAAGACCTGGATTCATATGTAGTTGAGGGTCATTGCTCTTTGCAAAACAAAGCACCTCAATAGATACAATAGACATTTCAAAAGTGAATTCTACTAATGTTTGAAGTCACACTAAGATGCAATGCCACCTAAAAGTTGGTGAACATACTAACCTGTTCACAGTTAGAGTGTGTACACCTCCCCCATCTTGGGTCTATATTTATTCATCGAATAACAAATACATCGAAACTCAGTTCATCGAATGTAAAACATCAAACATTCAATTTGGTGAATGTTCAATTACTGAATATTTTATTTAGATCTATATATTTGTATTTATACTGATATTTGTGGTTGAGTATTACAAAAAATGCAACTTTCACTCTATAGGTGTGCTGAGTTTTACTGCTGTACCTTTCAGCAATTCATAGTTATGGATGCACCCAGGAAGACATCATCTCATTAACTGAAAATTTGCATGTTTATGAATCATTTATTCAGTCATTACTCAGTCAAGCTCCAAACCAACCTACATCACAAAGTAGTGCAGAACTTACCAAACTACGCACAGGTAAGCCTCCCCAACACACACAGTGTCGCACATACAATCTCATATCAATAGCGGCAGATGGTGACAAACACACAGATACAGACAGACAGGCAGATAGGCAGACTTGGGCATGCTCACACACACGTGCTCACAAACACACACACACACACACACACACACACACACACACACACACACACACACACACACACACACACACACACACACACACACACACACACACACACACACACACACACACACACACACACACACACACACACACACACACACACACACACACACACACACACACACACACACACTGTGCACATTATCACCACTGTACTGTATAAGTGTAGACTGTTACCAAGTGGTACAGAGTATAAGTCTTCCATAGTGTGTAAATATCCTAAATGAGCAGCATATCAGGCTATCCATAGACCTTATTTGCAGAGACATTGCTCCTAACTACCACAATGACATCCAGCACCAAAAATTACAGTGCCCCGTAACTCAGAAGTGTTGGGGGGGTCTATGATCCAGCAAGTCTGTCTGGTGTACAGACTGACACTGTGTGGCTTTGTGTATTAGGCAGATTGTGTTGAATTTCCAGTGTGTGTGTATGTGTGTGCGTGTGTATGTGTGTGTGTGTCTGTGTGTGTGTGTGTGTGTGTGTGTGTGTGTGTGTGTGTGTGTGTGTGTGTGTGTGTGTGTGTGTGTGTGTGTGTGTGTGTGTGCGTATCTTAGAGCCTCTATTTGGCAACAACATTTTTTTTTTGCTTAATCAGGTTAAATTTACCTCTGAAAAATCTACATAGTTAACATCACAGATTGATTCCACAGCCCGAAACCAGTTTTCATATAAGTCTTCCTGTTCTTGATTTTTCTTCTTGTCCCTGAAATAAGAACACATATGTAGTTATTGTCATGATTGTCATTCATTAATGTTCTCTCCCTATTTTCATCCAGTTCAGGGCAAAATGGAGAAGGACACAACATGTTCCAACAGGCAACACACATAAAGCATAAATGTCTCCTGGGTGAGATGGCAGCATAGGGCACATGCAGTCACATATCTATCACCCCACGCATATCTTAAGACAGAATAACCTCTCATTACCACTCACCTATCAACACTTGTTTGGAGTGTGGAAGAAAACCTTGGACCTCAGTAAAAACCTACAAGAAGATGTAGAGAGCATATAAACTGCATACTGATGGTAAATGAACCAGGAACCCAGCTGAGGGACATCCAAGTGCTGTGTTAACCACCATAGCATCATTGCAACATGTACTTATTACTTCAACAGACTTAACTTGATAATCCTAATAGTAAGTAAATACATTGAGTTGACACTGACTTCCAGAGTTGGCTATGAGAAAAATTGCACAGCGTGGTAATCTACCAACATAGTAAGGCATGATATTGTTGCAAAATTATAATAAACTGACTTTAATATGCAGCTTTGTAGGGTTTTTATCATTTAGAGAAATGTTTCAAAATGCATATCAGCTTAGTAGACAAAAGCATTTGCTGTATGTTAAAGAGATGGAAGGATGTTGAAAGGATATGAGGAAAGTGAATAGTTTCTCTGGATGTGTCTGTAAAAGAAATATAGGAATGAAAGCTGAAGTTCATCACAATATATGTCTGCATCAGCGATAACCGTGACTATAACAAAGCAGTAAAGGACTAATTAAGCCGCTGTGCTATGATGCTAAGGGAACAGCATTTCAATCCTACCAGCCTCCATTCAATAGTGTGTATGTGTCTCTTTGGGTAGGTGATTTAGCTTCCCTCATATCCATGTTTTATCTGTAGAAGCAGTATGAAGTGACCTCTGTAATGACACGGTAACAAAAAATAATAAAAAAAATAGCTATTACATTTTATTTTTTTTACAAAAATGATTTGTTACTATGTTAGAGCAGTATTTGTTTATTGTATGTGAAGGGTTAAGAAGAAAATGTGAAAAGTTACAGTGAACAATGTTTGGGGAAAAAACAAAAAAAAAATGAAAGAGGGAGAGATGGTTTGTGTATCTGCTAAGTATAGATGAAATCCTCACGGGAGTAATTATAAAACACAAATGTCTGAGTGGTGCATTTCTATGAATCTGTTCTTTAGTACATGCCTTTTTACTTCATATTGTAAAAAGCTTTAGAAATAATTTATGTTGATCTGTCTAGATATGCGATCTGTTATACAATTAAGTGCTTAACTATAAAAATACTAAAATGTTTAAATCTGAATGCTAACAAAATTTTTGAGGAGTTGAAAATATCACACTGAAACTGCAGGTTATAGGTAAAATTTGAAGAGGTTAATGTTGTTTGAATGGACTATTTGCAGAATATTTCAAGAGAACAGAAGTTGTTATGTAACAGACTGAGAAATAAAATAGTCAAATTACCATGTCACCAGCATGAATGATCATGCCATGGAATTCAAGTGTTGATGGTGAATATTGTCTACACTAGAATGGAATTTCAGGTGTACAAACTTAACAGGCAAGACTGCATTCAGGCCAGTATGTAATTTCTAACTGTACACAAATAGAGAGGAACAATTTACCAGGCACTTGTATTAAATACATTCAGGGCAATATGTATTTCTTAAACTGTTTTATCAGAAATAAACTAAATCCAATGCAACAACAGTTTACAACAAGTCTAGATTAAGAACACAGATCTAAGGAAGATGTTGTTATATAATATATGTGTCACAGATATTAACACTAGGAAAAGGATGATTAATAAATGAAGAAATAGTCTATTGATTATATAACAGACCATTTCTATCTGAATTGAAAAAAATGAATCCCTCTATCTTTCCATAAACAGCAATGAATGACTGATTTGTCAACTTGCTTGATGTGGCTTTTCTGAAATCAGCAAGGCAGACTCCCATACATTCCATCCTTTCAGTGATTTCTGGATCCATAAGGGATCAGTATAAACTTTAAGACATGGAAAATGCCTGGGGTACCAGCTGAGACAGGTACACAGTGTCTTCTAATCTGCCCCATATAAGACCATGTAGAGAACACCTAACATATTTCAAAACAGAAGAAAGTCTCTGTATACCATGTTGAGACACCTAACATATTTCAAAACAGAAGAAAGTCACTGTATATCTATCTAATATATATATATATATATATATATATATATATATATATATATATATATATATATATATATATATATATATATATATGTAGTGGTGCTGCGGTAGCGTTGTCGCCTCACAGTAAGACGTTGTCGTGTTCGATTCTCAACTAGAGTGTCTTCTGTGTGGAGGCATGCATGAATGGGCATGCCTTCGTTAAAGGTTGTGCATCAGGGCTGGTAACTCGGCATGTAAAAATCCACTACGAAACATTAGTGGACCGGAGTTCTGCTGTGGCGACCCCTAACCGGGTTAAGCCGAAAGACACAACAACATATATATATTTATATAATGTGCCAAATCCTCATCCTACTGCTTAGGATTTATTCACATAATATCAGTCTTTATTAAAGAATAACTTCTATGCCAAACAAAGATGTTAAGCACAATGGACAGGTAACACATTTAGGTATATGTAGTGCAACATGCAATACCAAATGGTGACAGAACTCTTTTCAAAAACAGTCCCATCTATTTAAGACAAGTTGATTTTATTCCATACATACACCCAAATGAAGAGCTTCTCACATATTGGCTTTAAATTAGCCAATAGAATCACAGTGGAAGACATATTATCTAACTGTTAAGTATTTTGTAATGGTCAGACACCAATTGTAAATAAAATGATTGTTTCATTTATTGAATATGAGAGTAGAGTCATTGTATAGAAAACAAATCAGTCTTGTGAATTAGACCATGTTTGGAGCTAGTTCGTAATTTGTGCTATTCCAGTGATGTCATAATCCAGGGAACTGAGTACTAGACAGCCATACACAAACACAATAACTTTTTTGGATTGTTAACATTTCATTCCATTGCCACCCATGTAGTGAACATTGCCAGAGGATCTATTGCAAGAAAAAAAAAAACAATTGGTATAGATGGTACTCCTAACATGTTTTAAATAATTTAAGTGGGGTTACTAAATAAGATTTAATCTGTACTGTGTCCATGAGAGTTGAGTATAAGGACCATTAGCTGTGATAAAGTAAGGGAAAAGGCAAAGGAAGTCGCTGCCTCCCTTAAGAGTGACCAATCCAGCACGCCAAACACTTGCATCCCCTATTGAGATACAGAGACTCACAAACTGAAGCCCTGAAATGCTGAAAAAAAACAGATACAACTCTAGCAGCAGAACTGAACATCATTTTTCTCCTTTGAACTTGTTTTTCTAATGGAACAATGCCCTTGCACCTCCCAAGCTAGCCATCATCCCTGAGAACTTACATATACCAACTTCAAGATTACCATACCTCAGGGTAAAGGAAATATTCCAAGAAGTGGTGATCTTAGACTTTCTATACTGAAGTTCAGATTTTAGATCATTCAGTCTTGACATTCTGGGACTTGGCATTCCAAATGATTACCAACACTTTCTTGAAATTTATGAAGATGTGAAGAGTAGGGATTGAATTGCATGTTAATGCTTGCATCTATATTGGGAAAGCATGAAGATGATCTGCAGTTGACCTGCCTGATATAAAATCCAGAGTGAACACTGGATATTAAATCAGGTAATAATAATCTATTAGCCAGTATCTTCATACTTAGATGAATGTCAATATTTCTAAACAAATTCAGGTAATAAGTGTCCATCAATGAGGTGATGTTTCTGAGTTTAAAAAGCAAATAAATATTTGAGACTTGAGAGGGAAGATAAACTATCTACAACTCTCTAAAGCTGTTACATTAAAAAGTTGATACTGGAGACATTAGGACTAGTTAATAGGAAACCTCTGCATTATAACCATTTAGTCAGGGGGGGGGTCTTCCTTTTTGCTGTGAACTTAATGACTTTTCTTCACTTCTTGGATGCCAAAGGGAGTTGATAAATTGTGACTAATCAACAGGTTACATTGTTGGACTGTCAAGGATTTTAAAAGATTAGAACAAAGTTCCATCCTGTGTTGCTGATCCTGGGAAACTTTGTACAATAACTTTTACAAAATTCCCAGAATATATCATTAATATTATTTTAATTAAACATACAGTTTTCCTCCCTGCTTTTTGATTTGTGAAATGGTACCTTGCTTTCTTTATTGTTCTATTTTAAAATATAATAGTTTTCCCAACATATTATCCATAGCCTGTGCCAGATCCATGGCCCTCTTTAGAAATCACTGTGATGTCTCTGCCATCAATGGGATTGAACTTGAATCTCACAGCTATTTATGACCATATATCCTGCTTGTTATTACAACTGGACTGTTTGCAGCAAACAGAGGTCATTGGGACTTGCTATTCTGCTTCCTTTATTTCGCTTCTGATTTTTAGTTCAGCACTAGTGCCTCAGGTGCCCTGTGGCCACCGTTTGTCTCCAGTTTCAATGTCTCTTGACAAACAAATGTGTGAGTGATTTCAGCAGTGTTACACTGTATCAAAGAATTTAACTGCATGATAATGAAGCATCATTATCTAAAATGATTAGGAGGGTAGCGCTCCATTACTTTTTCAGGTCGGGGAAATTAACCATGTTAAAGGAGAACTCCATTTACTTATGGTATGATAAATCTCATGCTAGATTAATTCTATATGTGAATATGTATGAAAGGCTTGTCAAAAATCATAATAATCAGTCCAGATACCTGCATTCAAAATAAGTGTCACAAAATGAAACCTAGTTTATCACGGAGAAAGACACAGCAAAACTAAAATAATTATATGTAACAACATTGTAAAAGCACCACTGCACTTTCTTATATCATTCCTTCTGACCTAAGATGTCTTCTAATACTATATAAAAGTCACTCCCTCCAATGGTGAAGGAAACTTTCCTTTAGAAAATGCTTGAATATCCTGAGACAATTTAGAATAAAACTTTTACATTCATAAATAAACCAATAGATACAGCATAATGAAATGGAACCTTAAGGGGTTGTAAATTGGGTCTATATTACAAGATCAAATGTTTAGGTTATTGAACACCTAAACATCGAACTTGTAATATCAAAAGCAAGAAACAGCGAATGGACGATTTAACTCAGGGAAAGATTTCCTTTGGCCGTTCACCAGATTTTGCCATTTTGTCTACTGTAGCGCGATCTCGGAGTTGGTATATTTAGTTAGGTGGGGTGTGGGGGGCACAGCCCCCCACGTCTGGGTTATTTTGGGTGTAAAGTTATTTTCTTATATTTCTGGCCAACGGAAGTTTTTCCCTGTGCTGTTCTCAGTTTTTAGGTTGGATATTACAAGTTCGATATTTAGGTGTTCCATAACCTAAACATTCAATCTTGTAATATAGCCCCTGTAAATCTACTCATCTACCTGCTCTGGTTTTACAAATTGTCCTTTGAAACACATCCTAACCTGTGGCTTGTTAATATAATCACCACATACTTATAAGAATGAAACAAACGTGTTATACTTTGAATCTGCCAGTAATTATAAAATGTCTCTGATGTTTGCTTATCACTTTTAGGTTCTTGCAGGAAGATAATATGTATACATTTTTAACATTCAAAGTAAATGCAGAAAAGTAGGTGCAGAAACCCTGAAATCCTACCATATAGTAATAAAGAGAGGAATAGTAACCATTAATTAATCCTGTATGAAGTGAAGACAGACATTCAGCTTCTACTGGATAAAAACAGCACTGACAGAGAACTTCTCTGTGTAGCATATTGCTCTAAACCTTATGTGGTTGAAAACACACCATCAGTAAAATAACAGATTCCTTTAACTGCCAGATGCTTAGTAAAGACTGCTGCTTTTACTTTCCTTGCCTGGAAGGCACATCACTTGCTGATAGGCCTACAAACTTATGAATACAGTGAGCTTTAAATTTAGAGATGAATCTGACTTCCAGCTGAGCAGAAACTCTGTTATTTATTTCACTTCAGTTACTTGAAACTAGGCCTTCACATTTATTAGTCATGGGAACTGTCAGCTGGAACAACAGTTTGGCTTCTAGCTCTCTTGTAATGTCTACCAGATCTTTAGTGTCAATACTCACTGAAGACGATGATAGCTTCCAATAGGATAATGAGCTGGAGAACCCTAAAGTAGAACCTGTTGTTAAAATAAGACATTCCTTTTGTCCAATGTAATTTCCAGCATCTATGGGTGTGTAAAGATGGAGGAAATGCCAGTTTAGAAGCATAACTTATACATTTCTACATACAATCTTTTGATTCTTGGAGTCTTTGGAAGAAGGTCTTGCAATAGCTTGACAGCAGATCCTCTGAGGATTAATGCCCCATCCATTGCATTGGTTAATAGAAGTTCTTTGTCTGCAAATATTTGTTGGGGCAGCAAATAATTGCAACAAAGGAAATTATTATTTTGAGCTGGGATTTAGGAATTGCATTGCTTAAACATCGTAAGGCCTTACTAAGTTTAATTCTATTGGCTGGCAAAAAAGCAGTTACTAGAAAATGAAAAATATAATCTAAACTGACCATAACTGAAGTACTGAATATTATAAAGAAGATAAAATAATTTGGGATAGGATTTAAAAAAAAATAAAGAGCACATTGCATTGAAATAAATGGAATTTGTGGGAACAATACAAACAGAATATTGTTTAGAAGAAATAATGAAATTTAAGGAAAGGCAGAAACTGAACAGTTTATGTAATTCTGAAGTGAGGGATAATTGTTCAAAAAGAAAACACATATGTATAATGCATGAAGATAATGAAAAAATATTTTAAATGATTTGTTTTATTTTCTGTTAATGTATGTGTATACATGTATGAATTTAATGAAGGTGATAAGAATAAAATGGACATAATTTGTCATGGATAATTTCCATCAGTTGCTGAGGAGTTCAGGCTCCAGTGGGTCTTTTTTTCTGACAAACAGGCTATAAAATTGTAATCGGATACTTCAGGTTTCCTATAAATTTCTTTGATACTTAACTTGTTGAAGTTTTAACTGCATGAAACAAACCAGGTGAAGCATCAACGTGAAGAAAGCAAAAGCATATTTTTGCAGGCAGACAAGTCTTTTTGTAACAACAATGTGGCGAAGCCTCCACTCAACATTTACATAATAAATCCAGAAGTGCACAACTACAGAGGAAAACAGAAAGCCTCAGAACTTTATATCAATTCCAGGTCACTCACAGAAATACCACCAGCAATGATTGGGGGAAATTATCAGGGAGTTCAGAAAAGTTCAGTTCATCTACTTTACATTTATTTGTGTAAGGGAACTGCTTTTGTTAAGGCTTCTAGCTGGAATACTGATTTGTTGGCACCTTCTGTTTCCTCATTTGAGCCAATGAACTACAGACTATTACATATCTGGCTCTTTTAAGTTCTTCCATATTGTCAACCAACTGTAACGGGTCTTGGTGATGAGACAGGAGTTGCTGCTATACATTCTGCTTTGGGGCCTGTATGAAAAAGGCTGATTCCGGGAATGTGTTTTTTTGTAGCCCAGTTTTATGTTGTGATGTGGTAATTTGTTGTAACAGCCTTGATATCTACAGTATCCTTCAAGAGTTATCATCAGAGAGAAGAGATAGCTGTCTTGGAGACGAGGCATAAATTTCAGCCTCTAGGAGTTTGGCACCACTGCAGGAATCTCTGCCATACTTCCTGTTTGTGGGAAGGCTGTGGCATTATGTATAAAAATTATTAAGCTGTTCAAAAAGATTACAAATCCCCCCCACCAACTGATTCAATGCACATAACGTATGAAGTTTATGGCTTAACAAGTAAGTCATAAGGATAACAGTACGTGAATAGTACATAGTGTAAAAACTGACGAGAGTTAGAGGATGACACAGCGATTCCCGTGACAGCTAGATCTGCTCTCCCCATTCAGCCCAGTGTGTAAGGATGGAATTATTTTATTTTATTTTGTTAATGAAGCTGACACAGCATCTGCAAGTCTCTATGTTTGTTGGGCTGGTATGACAGAAAGATGAACACTTAATTCCTTCCTCATCCCTTATCAAAGAAGCGCAGCAATGAAGTATCTTATCCCCTCTACTTTTCTCTCAACTTGTTAATCACATACTCTTGGACCTCCTGTAGCTCAATATCATTCTATAGACAGCTGACATGACCATTTACATTGACAAACCTTCCTCTCTGTCATCAAAACAGAACCTGAAGAAGACCTTTTCCTTCTCTCTAAACTAAAGTTATACTCAGTACCAAGAAGACAAAATCTATGATCTTCAATACCAAACAAAAACTTTCTGTCATCCCCACTGAATTCAGTTTAGCAACTAAGCACCCATAGAATCAGCTGCTCAGTTCAGATATCCAGGTATTTGGATTGACTAAATCCTAGACTCTCAACATCATATCTCTACCACCCAATCAAAGTCCAACACATCTCCTTCTTCTTCTCCCCTGATACCAGAGGAGTCATTGTCAAAAAGATTCTGATGGCATAACTCACATGTGGCTCCCAATTATAGCCAATTACCTCATGATAAATCTGACCTTCCTTCAAACTACAGCAAACAGTATCTTTAGATTCATCTCTTTAGCTAGCAAAGAGATTATCAGTGCATTTTCATTCAAAAGACTAAATGTCTTTCTGTTAAACAAAGATCCAGTCTACTCCTAGTCTCCCTTAATTATAACTTCTTAAATCTATTGACCTTCCAGTTTTCTGCCCTCAAAGTAGCTAAAAGATACAGTACCTATGACCTGAGATCACAGTTCCATGACATCCCCTCCTTACTTACTCTTAAGAATAGACTTCACACTACTGACCACACTTTTTCAACTTTTTAACACTATCCCCCTGTATTTTACTAAAGATATGATCATTCCGTTCCTATCAAGCCTTCCATACCCAGCTTAAAATATTCGAATCATGAATCCTCCTATAAATGCCATTCAGTATATATGATAACTTAAATCCATTGCCCTCCCTCTAGCATCTCATTTTGAATAACTTAAATCCATTGTCCTCCCTCTATCATCTCATTTCCTTCATACAACGCTCTGTTATTCTACAAATGATGTCTCCTCATGTGCTATCTTTTCTTCTTGTTTCTCACCTTCATTTGACTCTTCCTTAACATTTCTTCTCTTTGACCTTCCCTCTCCATGCATACTTTATTGCATATACTCCAGATATTGAATAGTGACTGAATAGACTGCATTGTGACAGTTATTTAACTTGTCATATGAGTTAATATGCCAATACTTATGTTTTGATACAGTTATTCTTTTATCTATAGTTGTATTTTAGATATAGTGCTAATTGCTAACCTGTAAAACCTGCTTCGATGTTAATCACTACGCATGCATCTATTTGAAAATGTCAGCGTTATTATCTGCTATTTATTGCAAATCTGTCAGGGTGAAAATGGTCCATTGGAAAAAATGTTCTATGCCAGTTAAATGACAATAAGATAGAATACATTGTGACCATTGTACCAGCATTAGGGCATGGTGGAAGGAAAATTAGAGGTTAAAATTGTTTAATAGAAAGAGTTATTGCAGTAACTTAGTCTCACAAGAAACTGCAAATAGACACATCAATGGTGAAAGGCATATGAGGGCAAAGAAAACTTTCCTAAATAAGCCACACAAAAATATGCACACATAAAGTAAATTACTATTAAGACATTATCTCCACATTCTACTATTCCACATATTTTAAGTAAACAGTGGGCAGCCAGGCTATGATATGGTATAAGAAATTCTAGGTGATTTAATTATTAAATTATTTTTATGGGAATCTTTATGTCAACTGCATTGTTCAATAATCTGGTGTTTTTTAATGTTATATGTTTTTATCAATGTCATGTCCTTTCTTGGATCACATCATTTTGTGCTTTAAATAGTAGTCTTTGATCATAGCTTTTTGCCTGATGAAGTCTCTTGTAATATGAAAGAAAGTGCTAATCAGACAGTTATTTGCTTGGTGGACAATGGTGCTGTTTTTATTGTCTTTGGTTATTAATCTTGAATTTAAAAATATACCAGTTCTGGGTTAAACTTTGATGGTTATTGCTTATGACACTTTCAGAGGTGGAGTATTTTGATCCACTAAGTGTTGTACCTCTTTTTAACCATGGCCATTCACATCACTGTTGGTGATATCCCTTTAAATGAGTGCTTTCTGACAACTGTTATGTAGCTGCTTCTGTGCATCAGTTGTTAGTCTGCAACTCAAGAGAAAGTGATTTAGGCAGGTAGGGTCTCAAATACAATAAGATGTACATTGTAGCAGCCTGACATACAATCCTTACCTTGCAATAAGTATATACAATTCAGATTGTGTGACACAGCACTGCTTACTAGTTATTTATAGCACTTTTATTATCTGCTGCATACTTTTCTAGCTAGTTTCACTGTGTGTGAGGTATTAACTCAAAATTTTCTGAATTTGTTAAACATCTGTTTGTTTGTTTGTTTGTTTGTTTGTTTGTTTGTTTGTTTGTTCTGATTTCCTGCCAAGGAGTGTATCATATAACTTATTTGTTTGCAGTTAAAAACATTCTCTAGAGTCTCCTTGCTCCTTTATCTGTTTAAAACTTTCATTTAAAGGCTCACTGCTGCTTTTCTGCTGTGATAAACATTTCTGCATTTTTTCTACCTAAGTAGTGTGGGTAGTTTTAGCATAGTCCATATTCAGGATTGTGTTTTGGGACTAGTTGTTTGTTTGTAGAGGCTGTGTGTCTAAGCACATGTTCCAGGCATCTTAGTTTAGCAAAAAACATTTTTACATTTCAGTGAGAGTGAAGTGTTTATGGTCATTGGCTGATTGGGGTTACCTGGACTACGTCTTAGAGTAAGCACTTCATTGGTTCTTTTGAGCATTTTTTAAAGTTGTTTCAGGTTCCAACTTCCATTACTTAAGAAGTTAACTTGTGAGAGTTTCTGCCATTTCCCACTGAGCTAATCAGAGGAAGAGCACCGAGCAAACTGATCTGTGATATATAACATTAAGTATCCTGTTGTTTGCTTATTTTTTACTAGTTATTTATAGCACTTTTATTGTCTGCTGCATACTTTTCTGGCTAGTTTTACTGTGTGAGGTACTAACTGGAAATGTTCTACATTTGTTAAACATCTGTTTGTGTTGGTTTGTTTGAATTTCCTGCCAAGGAGTGTATCATATAACTTATTTTTTTCCCATCCTCCCTCCCTATTGGTAGCCTGTTCTTATATTTGGTGGCTTTGCAGTTGCCCGCCCCTTCTGTAAATTTGATCTGGGACACTCCTCCCAATCTAGTGTCATTAGCTCATTCTACCTAATACAGGGAGAACATTTAAGAAGGCCAACCCACTTAGTTCTTAACCTTGAATTATCTTCTGCTCCTCCTTTCTCCCTTTCCACTTTACTAAAAAAATTTCTTAGCTTGTTTCCTACCTTTCCTGTAAGTAGTCTAGTCCAGATACAGATTTGCTCTATCCAGGACTTTTTGTAAGCTTCTGAGCCTCCAAGCCTTTCTGTGTTAGAGGGAAGCCTTCTAGCTTATCAGTGGGAGTGGTAAGCACTAGGTAGCTTATCTACCACAAGAGTAGATGTTTCTGGCCCAGAAATTGTAATTTATTGGCCTTTTGGGCATTTTTTCCATCTCTTTCATCTTTCTGGTTTAAAAGTCCACATTTGCGCTTGTTGACCCACCTTTCCTGTAACTAGTTTAGTCCAGATACAGATTTGTTGTATCCAGTTAGTAAGCTTCTGAGCGATGCCAAAATCTGCTCTTCAAGTTTTCCTCTAGATCTACTAGTTCTCTCATCTCCTGCACTTTTACTAGCTTATTAGTCTTCTTGTAGCAATTATTGAAGCACGCAAAAGTGCTACCAGAACTAAACGTTCTATAAGGAAACAGCTCCTGTACTTATTATTAATGCTCACCCCTCCAGGCATGTTTAAAGGTCAGTTCCCTGTGCATTCTCCTATTAACCTGGTGAACTTGGGCATCCTGAGGCAATGTAGCAACTGCCTCATGTACACTAACAACCCTCTCCTCTTATCACCCAACACTGAGACTTGTGAGAGATGCACTTATATATCCAAATTGAAAGCCACACACTCTCCAGCCAAGACTGGATTAGCTGGTCAAGAGGAGAAGGTCAACACTTACACCACACCACATGGAACACATAGCACTCCAGAATACACACCAGCACTGCCTTTACATAAAAACATAAACCGCACACCCACCTTCCCGGAGGCTCTCAATAAAAATCTACCCAGACAGCAGAGACCTCTAAGACAGAAACACACTCTACCACCACAACACAGCACTTATAACAAGACACATAGCTCTCCTAAACAGCGTGTCACTCAACTAATTCCCCTAAGGCAAAACAGCATGCCCAATGCAATAGTCATAGGTGACTCGGTAGTGAGGCACACTGATGTCCCACTCACTAGGTTTTATAAGGAGAAAGTAACAGTCAGCTGCCTGTCAGGCACCAGGATCAGCCACAAAATGCACACACTCAGGTCCCTCAACAACAGGTACAAATATGACTGTTATTGTACATGGTGATGTGAATGACCTGAGACA
The DNA here is from genome assembly GCF_019279795.1 of Protopterus annectens. Lineage (NCBI taxonomy): Eukaryota > Metazoa > Chordata > Ceratodontiformes > Protopteridae > Protopterus > Protopterus annectens. Next base: position 636,793,672 of record NC_056751.1, read on the forward strand.
TACCTCCCTGGACTACATGAAAAGAGACATGGAAGAACTCTCTGATTATGTAGCCCAGGCAGGCATGATCCTAGCCCTGAGCAGCATCCTACTATCACCCAGAATGATACCACAGTACAAGCAGAAAATGATTGATTTCAACAACTGGCGAAGTTTCTGGTGTCATTCTAAGGGGATCCAGTATCTGTCTGCCTGGGATGACATGATTGGCAGACCTTGATACTTTGCCAGAGATGGCCTGCATCTGTCACCCCCGGGCTTCTGGATACTGGCCAAGGCCCTTGCCACTCCTATAGTGCCTTTTTTAGGAGGTGTTCCAAAGACCAAATTACCACCGTAACAGCTACAAACAAATTCAATCTGGGGGTCATGCTGCTCAATGCTAGAAGTCTAAATCTCAAACTGCACTTGCTCAAAGCACTCCTTAAAATGGAGAACATCAACATTTGTGCCATAACAGAGACATTGTTCAAGGCAGCAGAAAACACCTCTGCACTACCAGGCTATAACTCATTCCACACCTTTTGGCCCCAGAACTTGGACTGAAGCTCCAAAGGTGGTGCTGTTTCCATATTCATAAAGGATGTGCACACCTCCAGACTAGTAGCCCAACATAATGCATCTGAGATACTTCAGGTGCAGCTAACACTGGGTAAGACAATGATTCAGGTCACGGCCTGCTATAGGTCCCCTACCATGTCCCAAGACCCACACTCCACATTTCTAAGCACCCTGTGGAGAATATTAGGGTCCAACCTAACACTCTCATACTGGGAAATTTCAACTACCAATCCATTAACTGGGAAAACATCTCATGTACCAGTACACTTGCCCAACATTTCCTGGAATTCATTAATTCCAATGCCCTGGACCAGCTTGTTCTTACTCTCACTAGAGGTAGCAACATCCATGACCTGGTCATTGCTAACATGGGCAGCTGTTGCTCTACACCAATAGTCAACTCCTCCCTGGACAGATCAGACCACAAACTAATCCCCTTGGAAATCCACATCCCCCCACCTTCCTCGCAAAGGTAACCAGCATGAAACACTTCTGCAAAGCTATCTTTGGGCTCTTAAAACAGAAGTGGCTAACTTCACAGCACCCATGCAAATGGAGATCAGTTGCATGACTGCAGAATTATACACCAATACACTGTACTAACATGTACACAAATGAATGAATCTCACCATACCCAACAGAACCAAAACACTCTCCTCCAAAAAAAGGAAGCCAATCTGGTGGTCCCCTGTCATAAACAAACTCTACAACAGAAGGAGGAAACTGATGCGGAATACGGTGAAGTCCCTAGACTGGGAAAACTCTCTTATCAGCCTCAACAAAATGACATAACACAAGAGACTGAAACCCATCATTCACTGTACCCAACACTGCAGGATTTTATTGAGGTACTGAATCTCTCATATCCCTCATCAAATCCTCTAAAGCTATCTATAAAAACAAAATTGCAGCAGATAGTAAAGACAACCACAAGGCCTTCTACAGTCATGTAAAGAATCTCCATGGCAATACCCAGATTTTCTCTGAGCTACTGCACAATGGTACCTCCTATACTGAGCCAACAGATACTGCCAATATACCGGCCAACAGATTCAGTGCCAACTTTACCCCTCTCCCCCCAAGGGACCAGTCACAATACCAGTAGATTGCCAGGCATCCAGTATTACTGCTGCACAGGTTAAAACAGCTCTGTCCAAGGCCAAGTATACAGCTTCTATGGGACCTGACAATATCCCTGGCTGTGTTCTACATGAACTACAGAGTGAACTGGCATCTCACCTGTGTGTCCTGTTCAATCACAGCCTCACCTCAGGCTATTTCCCTACCAAATGGCACACTGCTACAGTCATCCCTCTCCACAAAGGAGGAGTGACTACAGACCCTGGGAACTATTGCCCCATTAGCCTGACGAATCTGATATACAAAGCTATGGAACGCATCATTATGGACCTAATAAACAAGGATATAGGGACTCTCCAAACTCTGGATCCCACACAGTTTGGTTTTGTGAAGGGTAGATCATGCCTGCTCAACTTGATCAACTTCTTTGAGTCAGTCACCAGAGCTGTGGATGAAGGCAAGGTGGTTCATACAGCCTACCTTGATCTGGCCAAAGCCTTTGATACCATTCTCCACTTAAGAATCATAGAAAAACTCACTAAGCTAGGCATCAACTCCATATCACTAAGTGGGTTTTAAACTGGCTCACAGGTAGAACCCACAGTGTGAATGTAGCTGACCCCAAGACAGACTGCTGACCAGTCGCGAGTGGAGTCCCACAGAGTTCGGTCCTGGGTCCTCTCCTGTTTGGTATCTACTTCTCTGAAGTCCAGGCCAACATGAAGGGACTCTGGCTGACAAAATTCGCAGACATTGGGAGCTATTATTAACTCCTCAAGTGATGCTGACATCCTACAGAAAGGCTTTACTGAGACCAACGACTGGTGTCAGAACCATGGCCTTAAGCTCAATGCCAAAAAATGTGCCATTGTCTCCTTTGTGGAAAAAAAAACAGTTCCCATGAATTACCACATCGATGGTAGTCCACTGAACACAGATGGCATTAAAGAGATCTGGGAACACAGGTTGACAGCAACCTCTCTTTTGATCACCACATTGCCACTGTGGTCAGAAAGTCCTTCTATGTGGCATATCTTACTGCTAAAGGTTTTGAGTCCAGGAAGAAGAGATCATTGTCTCCCTCTACTCTTCCCTCATTAGGCCAATCATTGAGTAAAATGCCTCATTTATCATGTACCTCACTAAACACCTGCAACAACTGGTGAGGCAGCAAAGGTACCTCACAAAGAGGATCCTTGGCCTTAAACATTTGTCCTATATGGACAGACTAAAAAAACTCCAGTTATTCTCTGTCTCATATCGCCTACTTAGAGGCGATCTCTGTTTGACTTACAAAGCCATGTCTGACCCAGCTCTGTTAGAAATGCTACAGCTAAAGAAATCCCAATCCCTCTGCACCACATGCTACATAGACCTCAACCTCATTACCACAATCAATAGAACATGCTAGAGGGACAGGTTCATAACCCAGAGACTGCCCATGCTATGGAACAGACTTCCCATACATGTCAAGCAGAGCACCTCTCTGACCCTCTTCAAGAGAAATCTTAATGAATGGATGGGAAATAGAAAATTCACTCCAGGGATCACTCCAGTGGCTTTACTCGATAGAGGCACTGGGAACTAAGGTTGGGTGGCACAATGCCAGGGTAATCTTATGGGTTAGGCTTGTAAAAGCCCCAGGGCCATTAGCCTAGTACACACCTATGAACCTGTGAACTTATGTGTAAATTATACATCATAATTACTGTGTAATCTTCATTACAGTAGGTTATAGGTTTTGATCCACTTATATTTGTATTCTTTTTAGTAGTATTCACTTTGGTATTACACAGTCACTGTTCAATAGTGAGCTATGTTAAAAACAATAGTTTTCCATGAAATGAACACAGCACATACATGGGAAAAATGGGTGTTACACCTACATATAGCATCTATCTGCAGTATAATTTGCAGGACAGTTGATAAGGTACTATAAGTGTCCTTAGGCAGACATACAGGAATGTTATATCTTGTCATATAATACCTATTTTAGAAAAAAAAATGCAATGTTTTAAGGACTAATCTTCTGTCACATAAGTCATAAATTGATATGTAGGGGGAGATTTATGAGTATATGATTGTTACATGTTGTGAACAAGGTTCATAGTATATACCCCCACACTTTCAAACATTCCCTGGAATTAAGTGTGTGCAAATTTAATATTATGACATTTTTTCTTTGTCATCACTTAATAATATGGTTGTGTATAGAATATCAGTTAATCAGGCAGTGGCTCAATTCCATGATTTGTCTACCTTATAGAATCCTGACAAATATCAATATCTTGTGCTAATAATGCCCCATATAATTGTAAATTGCAGTAACAGGATACGTGCATATGAGAGATTCAATGTCTCAATAAAATCATGCAGTGTTGGGTACAGTGAATGATGGGTTTCAGTCTCGTGTGTTATGTCATTTTTTTCCATATTTATTTTACATTCCTTACATGATATTGGATTATTTACACCTTTTCAATGCACCATCTGCTGTGGCAGAAATTAGTCATGGCCATGAATTTGCAATGTTGTTGTGTCTTTTGGCTTTTCCCGGTTAGGGGTCGCCACAGCGGACCTCAGGTCCGCTAATGATTGGCAGTTGATTTTTACGTGCTGAGTTGCCAGCCCTAATGCACAACCTTCAACGAAGGTACGCCCATTCACGCATGTCTCCACACAGAAGACACTCTAGCTGAGAGTTGAACCGGTCAGCATCTTACTGTGAGGCGACAGCGCTACCGCAGAACCACCACTGCGGAATCTATGAATTTGCAATATCAGTGTAAAATTCCAGTTGTTCCAACCCAGGTATGTGTAGTTTGTATGACCTGATATCAACTATTATGTTCATCTGAAATGTATTTTCCAGTCATTTCTCTCATGAGTGCTTCTGTAGCATGCATCACTAATACATTATTCTTGTAAACATGTACTTCAATGCAGTCAGGGGTTCAAACCCAGGTATGCACATTTTATTTCTCTTATAGGTTCATAGGTTCATAGGTTCATACTAGGCTATCTGCCCTAGGGCATTTATAAGCCTAGCCATAATTTGTTTGGCTTTCGCCACCCATTTTAAATTTATTTTGCTATGCCCTTTCTCGAGGTTAGTATATGGCCTTCTGGCACATTTAGT
>NC_056751.1:637117732-637240232 GCF_019279795.1 Protopterus annectens
CTCCTCTTGTCCTCAGTCATCTCTTGTGCAATATGCTGATGGCTCAACTGTTATAACCATTGCTGACAACCCAACTGACCTCCACTCAACTACCCAGGCATCGTTCCACACCATTGATACTTGGCTTAGTGATAACAAACCTGTACTTAATCCAAAAAAAAACTAAGCTCCTACTCTTCCTCCCTAAAAACATCACCACACTCAAAAGTACATTTACCATCTTATCCTGCAACAACACTATCATCTCAGCTGAATCTAGTACTAAATTGCTAGGTGTTACAATAGATGAGCAGCTTAAGTTTGATCTTCATATTACTAACTCAGTAAAAAGAACTCATCAGAAACTTGGACACCTTTTCCATAGCAAGAAATACTTAACTAACACTGCCCGAATAACTCTCTCCCAGACTTTATTACTCCCAACACTCCTGTACAGCTGCCACGCATTCACAAACCTAAATTCTACACTTATTTCCAAGCTTGAAACTACATATAATAAGATTGCCAGATTTTTAGCTAACCAAACCTACAAGTCACACCACTGCTTAGCACTACAGCAACTAGACTGGCTAGAATTCCCTCAGCTGCTCCAACTATACTGACTACAAATCATCCACTCTATTCTCTACCTACCCTCCTTCTGCCCCAGCCTCTCCACTATCATATCCAAATATTCCCCTGCAAGGATGCTACGCAGCTCAAATCAAGGATTATTAGACATCTACAAACCCAAAACCAAAATAGGCTGCCTTCTCTATAACTATAACCCAGCTATATCCTAGAACCAACTCCCCTTGGAAATAAAATCCCTCCAGCGTAGCAAAAGTTTCAAATTAGCCACAAGGAAATACCTAAAAACAAAGTGGTCTTGCCACTGTAGCCAACCACCGTGAAACCACCATCCTTTCACCTATTTCACCATCTCACTCAATGTATCTCTAACTCTATTTCCCTGCCTCTTCTAACTCTTCATCTATCTCCAACCACTCTTAATTCTTACAGTCTCAAAACAACCTACCTGTCTAGTCTGTCTCCTATACTCTACCTCCCCTACATCTCCTACTAGCCATTCTTACTTTCCTTTCTTGTTTCCAAACTCCTATACAACTAGATCCTACCCACTTTAAATAATCATCTGCCTAACTATTAACTCATTTTGTTCTAAGCAGCTTAAATAATATTGTAACTAGTCACATTTTCTTCCGCTAATTGTTTAAAACCTTGTTTGTAACAACTCACATACTTGTCTGCCAATTGTTAATACTCTATATAACTGAATTGCCTGTGGAGCTTTTTTTCTCTCCAGGTCTCTGCTTGTAAGATCCTATAGCTGATTGTTACTACTATGTTACTTAAATTTAATAAATTGTTTTCTAGTCCTGAGGAGCTTTTCTCCCTGGGTCTCTGCTGAAAATGAGCCAAAAGCTCAGCCAGCCTAACCCGGCTAACAAATGTAAAATAAATAAATAAATAAAAATAAATAAAAAAATACTATTTCTGAATATTTTTTTTTCTGTTCACCCCTACGTAAGTTATACAGCACATGAACTACCCTCCATTCTGACATCCAGCTGTGTATATTCAATCTACATATTATGACCTTTGCATCCTACATAAAAATGAGTTATGTTATTCTTTACAATACCCTAAATTCTCACACTTTTTAAGTTGTATTTGCAACATCCTTATGTATTAGTTTTTTTATGAATTTTACTCTCTTTCTCATTTATACAAGAACACCGTTCACATGCCACATGAGACTAGCCAGTGATAATATAATAAAGTGAGTAGATAAGTACATTTGCAGAAGACTGATTTTTAATTATAATTCTATGTGGACATTCTTAGTTGCAGATGGTCTGTCACTACATGCCTCCCCCACATTATGTTCTTCCCATAGCTTTCAGTTTCTTGCCTCTGATTCATGTGTTTAATGCTTTTGGGCTGAGATCACCAACTGCCCCTTCATCTATTAGAACCAATAAAGTATGGAGTGAAGAAAAAGCCCAGGAGCCACTGTTATGAAATGCAAAGGTTTGCTTGATATACTTAACAGAAATATCCTACAGTGTGTTGGTGTCACATTATGAAATTAAGCATAAGAGGCATATATAGATAAGCGGCTCTGCACTGGGCTTTAGGACAGTGACACATTTAATTCTGACCACATGCCTTAGCCCAAGCTCTGCTTATGGCCCCAGCCATTACTGGAACAATAGGAGCTCCTTAGCTCCATCAGGCACATCATTTCGAGCATTTTCCCCTGAAGAGAGGTGAGCAAACAAAATCACCTGAGCCCTCTCTTCCATCTCTCACCAGGTGCAACAGGTGCCAAAGCATCTAATTAACCTCAGGCTACCTGGGTTGCAGTCTGGGCTTCATTCCTCTATGCCAGAAGAATTGGCTACAGAATACAGATTTGTTTAAATAAAGTAGTAAACAATATTCAAATGTTAATAGCTTTACTGTGAGTGCTTTCTTTTATCCTATACTCCTTACCTCTTAGGGATCCTGCATGATGACTCCATTGCCTACACCAAAGTGAACCACATATTCTGGCAAGAGCCAGGATCTCTGAGACAGGTACGAGTTTGTGGCCCATTTGTTTCTACCCAGCAAACCCCAAGCAGCCCTTCTATTATCTTGACAACAAGAGCCGAGTAATAGGGAGTGGTTCAGCCAGCAGTTCCCCATGGTCAGCATTTCTCTAGACTTCCTGCAGACTTATCATTGCTGCTTGTTCGTTCAGCAGGCGAAGTGTGCATGCTTCCACATATCCTTCTAGGGAATTCTTAGCCCAATGCAGTATGTGCCAACATGGCTACTATAGGCAGATAATACACATAACCAGTGTGAGGCATCAACATTTCTCTTGCTTAGAAGTTTTTCTCTAACCTGGGGTAATCAAGTTGGTGTCACCAGTTCAAGCACATCCACATCTGCCTGTTCCCTCAAAAGCCCATGCTACTAATCAAATATGGCTTATGTGGGTGATAGACATCACCTCTCTATGCCAGAGGGCCAGGGCCCTTTAGTATGAGTGTTGAGAACACTTGACACCAGCTAGCTGCTTTGTTGTTTTACTGATTCATGGGTTTATAAGTTAATTCTAGGTAATTGTTCCAGTGGAATATTTGTAGTCTAGCCACATATCCCAAATAACAGTACCCATTTAAATGAATAACTAATACCTAGTCTCAAATGAGAGCTTGAGGGAGCAGAACCATGGTATATTTATGACTGCCTATTCAGTCACCTAGGTTACACTTAATGAGAGTCAAGAATCTATTTTGCTTTATCCCCAGAGGAAGTCTATTCCATAAAAAAGGGATTCTCTTATAGACATATCATTTCTGCCAGCAGGTCCTGTTTATGTTTCAGTGGACCTTTAGATCTCTTGAGTGGGTGTTGTGAGTGCTATTTGTTTTGTGATTATGCAAGGGGTGACATAAGGTTGGATCCTTTGAGCTTTTGTGGGCTAGACAGAGGTCCCCTCTCAAGAGTCTGTATGAAACTGAGACAAAAAAGTGCGCTTTAGGATGGTCTGGGTAGCTCAAGAAGGGCATGCATGCCTTAGATTGTCTTAATGAGGAAGTGCTGAAGTCCCTCAGGCTGGGTCATCAGGCTGGGCCATATACTTATACAAATATATATCAAAGGGGAGTTTGTACTGTATTATGGATCTGATAAGGGAGGAGGAGTACAGAGGGATGATAGCTTCTGTAGACCTATAAGATATACTTCTGGTGATTAATTTGTCCAGATAAACATATTTACTGATAACAGTGGCTATGTCATGATCAAATGATAGTTTGTTGTTGATAAAAGTGCTTAAGTCCCTAAATTACTTAGCCAATTTTTACAGTGGTTATCACCTACTTGGTAGGTACATGGATGCACAAAGGACACCATTCTATATTTCCTGGGATTTAGGTTAAGGCCGTGGTCCAGGCACCACTTACTAGTATGGACATAGGGCCCTTCCTGGAATTTAGTTTAAGGCTGTGGTCCAGGCACCACTTGTTAGAGTGTGTTAGTGTTAGGACCTTTTTGGCATTTAGTTTACGGCTGTGGTCCAGGAACTACTTGTTAGTGTGTGTTAGGCTGTCCTAAGGACTTGAACATCAGATGGGAAGTTTATGATAGCACCACGTTTACCATCATCTGAATACCTGGTCAGCCATAGGACCTTGATGTTAGCCTTGATCTCACAGGAAGACAGCAAAGACAAATGGCTACAGGACTGCTCTCTAGGGGACACCACAGATAGTACTCTTTTTTTTATGTGAGTGCACCTCCAGCACTAATAGACTGGATTCTTCCTGTTTGCTAGTTTCCTATCCAACAAGTAACATGGGGGGGTTACATTTAGTTTGCTTAGCTTATTAATAATGCCAGAATGTGGAATGGTATCAGGAACCTCGACCAGTTTCAAGTAGGCAATGCAAACTGATTTGACTGTTTCCAATGCATCACTGGCTTGTTCAAAGAAGTCAATCAGGTTCAGGAGGTAGAGTTTACCTTTAATAAACCCAGACTGGCTTGGATCCAAAGTTTGTAGAGTGCCTATATCCTAGTTAATAAATTCCACAGTGATGCTCTCCATTGCCTTGTGAGGCTTATGGGTCTGTAGTTCCCGATCAGTAGTGGGCCTTCCCTTGTGGAGTTGGATGACTACAGCAATTCTCTGTTCATCTGGCAAAAATCCCATGGAGAGGCTGAGATTGTATATGTGAGTCTACAGAACAGTGTTTGATTCAGATATGTAGGCAGCCTAGCATATTATTGGGACCTACGGAGTTAGTGGATTTGACCTTGAAGAGTGCATGTAACACTTGCTCAGAAATGAAGCGGGAGATGATGTGGATGTGCTAATGTGCTAGGGAACATTTTAGCTGCTGTATATACTTCTCTCGAGACACAGATGAATAAAGGACACATATTAAATGATAAAAAGGGCTGAATACAGCTGCACTTTGTCAGGTTATGGCTAACAGATTGAATTAATGCAGTCACTGTACTAAGTAAATTTAATATTATTGCTTTCTCGTGCTCTGCCTTTGTACAAATCTCCTTGTCACAGAAAGCAGGCATTCCTTTATATAGTCTGCTAGTGAAAATAGGTTAACATAGTCATAGAAATGAAAGCTATACGGGAAACAAGCCAGAAGCAGTAAGAAGAGATCTTGTACATGTGGACAAACTACTTCAGACTCAAACAAATCATAGTAGAAGGAGGAAATGAAAAGCATTTAATATCTGTTGAGTTCTTTCATTCCTAATGTGTCTGATGACGTTCCAGACATACTAGGAAAGAAATCACTCAACTGGTATTAGAGTTTTTGTATATTCCTTCAGGTGTGCTTTTTTCAAGCATACAGTGTTGGCCAGATTAATAGAAATCTGTGTTTTTATTGTTGTTTCGCCATATAACTCAATAAGAGTACATGAAATGATAAACAATGTAATTCATGTTATATGAGAAAATGTTCTAATTTAATGTTCTAATATTTTGTGAATGCACCTTTGGCCATTATCAAGGATTTGACTCATTGAGGCATAGAACAAACAAGTTCATGGCAATGTTCAGTCATAGAAACATTGTGCGCCCAAGCTGAAATGAGTTCTTCAGTCAGTTGCTGCTTGTTTGTTATGGTCTTTTTCTTCATCTCTAACTTCAGAATAGCCCACAAGTTCTCTATTGGATTCATATCTGGGCTGTTACCTAGCCATGGTAACACTTCAGTACCATGGACCGCAAGGAAACTTTTCACTTGTCGACCTTTGTAACATGGGGCACCATTGTGCATGAAGATGAAGTCTCCTGTATCCAGTAAATTCATTCTTCTCTGCCCAGTCACACAACAGAGGGAGCAAACATTGCTGTAGTATGGTTCTGTACTGTTCCTGCTTCATGTTTCCCTGAGCAATGTAGAGCCAACCTGTTCCGAAGATGCTCATAACGCTCCACACCATCACTTGAGTGGGGTGCTTGACACTGAAAAATACAATCGTTCCTCATCTGCTCTCCAGCTTGTTGTCTGACACTGCATTATTATGCTCGTCACTGGAAACAACCCATTACCAATCTTCTTCTGACCAGGTTTGATACTCATTCACCCAGCTCAGTCTTTTTGTCTTCATTTGGTTGGACAATTTTTCTCTCCTCAGAGGTCTGCAAGCTGGAAGCCCAGCATCCAGAAGTCTCCATTGAACAGTTCTGGAACTCGCTGTAAGAGCCTGTTGTTCTAGCATCCCCTGCAGCTGTCTACTGGATGCCTTGCAATTCTTACAGCATTCTCTGATCAGATACAAATCATCCGAGGTGTTGTGGGCCTTCTACGACCACATCTGCCAGAACGGTTGGGTGACAACTTTTCACCGGTATTCAGTTTCTTTGACTGGCAGATGGCTGACTAGCTCTGACCTTCTTGGTGAATTCTGATCCAGAAACATCTTGTTTGAGCAGAATCTCAACTTTTGTATGCTTTTGTGACATTACGTCAGCCAATTTACCCATTTTTAAGACTACTGAGCCACATTCTGATGACGTCATTTCCCTTTAAGTAGATAAGTAACCTGTAAGTAGTCATTTCATGCTAAACAGCTTTTTCTTAAAGAATTAACACACTGAAATGATTTTATGAATTTTTGAAAAAGCCAGACTGAAAATTACTAAAGAAGCTGAGAATTTTCCATTATTTGTTGGTATTTCTATTAATTTGGCTAACACTGTAAAACTACACAGGATTTACTTAGAAATGAGATTTTAATTATAATGTTTCTGTTATGACTTTTCTGAGAACACCTTATTCATAAATGCAAATCATGAGATTATCTATCTGTTCTACTGCTGCTGTCTTCATTTGTAAGTTTATCTTTTAGAGATTTGGTGTCAGTGAGGAAAACCTCTGTATACTGTCTGCAAACAATTTAACAAATTAAACTGAGTACACTTGCTCCAGATGGAATTCCTGGTCATTTCATAAAAATAGCAGTTTGCTCACTTTCCTTTCCTGTATGCTTTCTCAGAAATAGTTTTATTCAGGAACTACATATCTCAGCCTTATGGAAAAAAAAAATCTTACATTATCCCACTTCACAAGGGAGGTAACTCCAGTGATTTATTCAACTTTAGACACATTGCCATTCTCTCCCCTCTTTTAAAAAATCCTTGAAAAATGCATTCATAATCAATTAGTTACTCATTTACAAACTAACAACCTCCTTACCCCCTCACAACATGGTTTCAGATGAGAGCATAGCATTATGACAGCTCTTTTAATCTTCACCAGCACTATTAACCTAGCTAGAGACAAAGGACAACTGGTTTCTGCTATGTTTCTGGATTTGTCCAAGGCCTCTGATACCATTTCCCACAGCCTTATTCTATAACAGCTCTCTTCACTTGGCCTGTCAAACACTTCTACCAACTGGTTCTCTAGCTACCTTTCCAATAGACTCCAGTCTGGTAAATGGATCCACTGACAGGATGCGGCTTGGAAGTAGATGACATGATGGTAAGGAGGAGGCTGGACATCCTATGTATCCAGAAGACAAGCTAGAAGGGCAGTGGGCAGTACAGCAAAGCCACTTGCCTTGGGATCCAGATTGTACTACTCAGGAGGAATATGAGGACAGGCTACAAATGGTATGGGAATTATGGAGATGGAGAAGCTTCAGGAGACGGTGAGGAATATTGTGACACCCCACCACTGGATCTGTAATCAAGGAGCCCCAATCCTCATCACTAACACTCAGAGGGGGATGTGCACTGGGAGGATGACAAGTTACACACACAGTATTTCCATATTCAGCTCTCTGCATCAAATGCAATTCCCTTAAGAGTACATAGAGACCACAGTCAGTCCTGGGATGGTTTCTCCCTCTTTCTCCAGATACCCAGTAAGACTCCCCACTGGCACAGCTATAGAGTTGAGATCTCAACTGAGTGATCAAGCCAAGACCTCCAGCACCCTCTCTGTCCAACCACTGCTTTATGTCCCTGACCAAGTAGCTGGCACACACACTCCTTGAGGTTTGATTTACACACACACACACACACACACACACACACACACACACACACACACACACACACACACACACACACACCTGGGAAAGGCTGGCATGGGTTTACTAGCTATACCCCCTTCTTTCCCGACTATAAAGTAGTTTCCCCTGCAACCAGTCACTCCTTATCAGCTACATTAAGGACCTTAACAAAGGGTGTCCAGTCTTACTGTGCAATGTTACTGTTAATACAAATGGTAGTTTGACCAAGAGCAAGGCTATTAGGAGTGGCCCACAGTGTCAGCAAATAAATATGCAAGTATTCTCAAAACTTTAATATATCTCACAAATATCAGCCACAATGAAAGGTTTATATATATTTAATAATAAAGAAACAAGAACATAATCAGTATATAATCACAGTAACATCAGAGTTCAAAATCACAGGAAATATTTAAAACAACCTTGCAGGACAGTCTCAAATAAATAAAGAAAAACATCTATATTAAGCGTTGCTATATTCCTGACTGTATCTAAAAGAATCACTATACTGTAATAACTTAATTAATTAGAGCAGCAAGGCAGATGTGGTGAGTGGATCTTGATGTTGTCAGGTCAAAGGCAGAATACGGAATGCTGCCTCTCACTAAGAGACCTCTCAAATTTATATCTCAAATAATACTGCTGCGATAGCTTGCAGAATGACATAATTTCTTGTCATTTGACTCCATCCCAGGTAAAACCCCCAATGTGAAAAGCTAGCAGTATTTAGTATCCAGCTGTGAAAATGCATAGACCTCAGATCTTCTGGCAGATGATGGAAGTCATAAAACAATAGAACACTTCCAAGACAATACAAAAAACTCCCTAGTTTTAGACATTGTGGCTCTGGCTGCACTGAAACTGAAAGATAACATCTTTGTTATGGCCTGGCCATAAAGTAATTTAATTTCAGCTGTTTTTCTGAAGTTAACATTCTGTAGTCCAGTTTCTACTGTTGAAATATATACATCTAAACAGTTACAATAGTGCAAGTACATTTCTGTTGTATTCCAGTAGGGCATGCTGTGGTTGCATTTCAAGCACTTTGCAAATAACTTCCAGCAGTTTGATATACACATGACATACAATTCTAACACATTTGTAACACAAGCATCTTGTATACATCATGTTGATATTCACAAATGACATAATTATTTACAAAATTCCAGGTAGCTGGGCTGACAGTATCTCCGTTCATGACAGATGTCATCAGAATTAGTGACAGACTTATGGAAATCAGAAGCTAGCTTAATGATAGGGCAGTGTTCATTATCTCAGCCAAATGCCCCATAGCAGTGTTGTAATAATGATGAAAAGAGTGCATAGAGACAGCAGTTGTAGGACATACTAGATAAAGCAGGACACCATGAATTGTGCTAATAATGGATTACTTGAATGTGCATATCAGGATAGATAGAAAAAGATATATGGACTGTCTGGACCCACATAGTTGAGGCAACAGGAATAAAAAGGAGAGGCCATTCTAGACTTCTGTCTGGCAAATGCTTTGATAGTAGCCAACATATGGTTCAGAAAGAGAGACAATCACAAGATCACATACAAGACTGGCCAACATGTCACACAGGTAGACTTCCTCCTAGTAATTGCAAAGTCATCACTGGTGAAACAGTTGGCCCACAGCATAATCCACTAGTTGTCATAATTAGCTGTAAGCAGTGGTCAGAGAAGGCTCTAAAGTCAACAGAGACCAGGATGAAGATCTGGAAGTTGATTGAAGAAAAAGCACAACAGTTCAAGGATTTACTCAGGCCATTAGCACTTCAAGAAGAAGAGGAAATAGGTGGAGTTGAACAAGAATGGCAGTGCCTCAAACAGCATGTGTGAGGACTACAGAACATATATGCGGCCGAGCCAGGGGGTCTATATTACGACAATGAAAGCCCATATCATTGAACACCACAACACCGACACACATAGCCCGAACTGAAAATAGGCCAAACCCCCTAAACTGCGGATTTCAAATCTCAAATCATCATAATCGGCCAACACCACCATGTGCTACATACTACATACCCAAACATAATAAATAAAACACATACATACACTAACCAAACCCTACTTCTAACCCTACACTAAACCTTACATACATTACTATCTATGCACTTACCTTAACCCGCACCCTAACCCTAAGGTCCGTAACTATTGCACACTTACCTTACGGAGCTATAACTGCAGACGGGCCAACCATGACACTTCAACATTTCGTGTTTCATAGTTTTGAACATTCGCCGTTACCGTAGTTCACGCTATACGTGTCGGTGTTGTGGTGTTCACGGAAATGAGATTTTGATCTCGTAATATAGCCCCGAGCCAGGTATAGAAATAAGGTACATTAGGAAAGCATAGTGGAATGCAGAAGTCCAGAAAGTCATCAAAAGAAAAAAGGAGTGTATGAAAAAAATGGGAATTAGAAAAGATGGACCAGGTTAGGAAGGAGTACTGGTTGGATAACAAAGAAGCTAAGAAAGGAGTTGCAATAGAAAAGAACAAGGCATCAGATGAACTTTTCCAGCTTCCAGAAAGTAAGAAAGTAGATGGCACAAAGAAACTATACCAGGTTGCAAGGCAAAGACAGAAAGATAAAGAAGATAGTCAGAAAACCTTCATAAGGGATGCCAACAACAACCTGCTCACAGTCCACAGGATATCAAAGGCAGGTGGACAGAGAACCTCCAGCAGCTTTTGCATGACTACAATCCCATGGAGGCTATACTGCCCCAGACAATGACTGCAATGAGAGAAGATAAAAATGTTGGGTAAGATGGGGAGAAATGGCTCCTGACAGTACACATAGCAGTGTGGAGAGTAAGGCGTATCCCAGATGAATGGAGAATAAGCATACTAGTGCCAGTGTTCAAGAACAAAGATAACATTCACAACTGTGGATAGTAAAGAGGTATCAAACTCCTGTCACACTGCATGAATGTTCTGGAGAGTGTAATTGTTAAAATGAATATGCAGAATAGTAGAAAGAAAGATGGAAAATGAGCAGTTCGGATTCAGATCAGGATGCAGCACAAGTGACCTAATATTTGCAGTTTGGCTGATAATTGAGAAAAAGCTAGAGATGAGAAAAAAGCCCAACTAGGTATTCCTAAACTTGGAGAAAGCGTATGACAAGGTCCCAAGAAAGCTAATCTGGGCAGTCCTGCTTGGTCTGAACTCCCAGAAACACTGGCAGAATTAGTGGAAGCCATGTACAAGCGGGTCTATATTACGTGATCGAAAATTCAGATGTTGGAACACATAATGATCGACCCCAATAGAGCGAACTGGCAAAATGTCGAACGGCCAGAAAAAAATAACAAAAACCCAAACAAACCATTAAACTGCTTTATGCAGGGAGGCAAGCCCCCCTGCACCCCCCACACCACCGCTACTTAAATATATCAACTCCGAGACCACACTACATTGCAGTAAATGGAAATCTCCCCTTCCTGAGATTTCCATTTACGTGTTTGACATTCTGCTGTTTCGCTCAGTTGGGGTCGATCATTATGTGTTCGAACATCTGAATTTTTGATCACGTAATATAGACCCGTACAAGCACCCGATGACTCAAGTATGAACAGTGTTTCATCCTACAGAGTGGTTCCCGATGGAAGTGTTGACCCCACTGTTGTTCATACTGGTGATGGACTACATTAGCAAACAGGTCAGAGGGGGCAGATCAACAAAAATTGCTGTAAGCAGATGATCTGGCATTACAGGCAGACTCTGAGGAAGAACTTCAGCAAAGGATAAGGGAATGAAATGCAAGACTTAAGGCACATGGGATGAAACCTAGTACAGATAAGACAGTTGTAATAGCAGCAAATGATGGAGTTCAGAAGAAGCTGATAACTGAGATAGAAGAGAAAATAGCAGCTTCAAGTATCTGGGAGGAGTCTATATCACTTAATAGAAATACGTATTAGTCGAATATGTATTCATCGAACACTAATCAGTGAAACTCATTTCAGCATACCCCGGACTTTAAACCAGAGTTAGGAACAACTCGCCCACCAGTACTTTGGAACAGACACAGCACTAAATCAAACCCACCAAAGGTGGAGGGCTTCACGGACACCCACCCAATGTGGGGGACTGTGCATCCACACCCCCCAACTATATATATCAACTCTGAGATCACACTACAGTGGGGAAAAGGGAAAAGTTGCGATGATGGATGAGTGCTTCCTAACCCTGGGAAAAAGTCCAGGATTCGCTGAAATGAATTTCGCTGATTAGTGTTCAATGAATACGTATTCAACGAATTTGCATTTCAATTAAATGATATAGAGCCATCTCGGAGGGGCTTTTGAGGAGAAGTGAAGTCTGAATGAGGAGTTCAAGGCTAGAATCAGAGAGGCTGCAGCAAACTGGTGCAGAGTTTCTGGGCTGGTATATTACAGTAAGGGTTCCTATTATGTGATCAAACATAAACGAATGAAAAGACAAAATAGCGAAGCTGCTTTTAAGTGAATTCTTTCCCTGGGAAAGAATTTGCTTGGCCACTTCCATTACTTTGCCATTTTCGGCACTGTAGTGTGATCTCGGAGTTAGCATATTTAAGTAGGGAGGTGTGGGGGGACAGCCCCCCCCCCACGACAGGGGATTGCCCCCCATTTTATGTAATGTTTTAAAGTTGTTTTTTTCAGAACAGTGATTTTTTGTTTCCCTTGGAAAAAAAATCGCTGTTCTGAGGTTTCGACATTGTAAGCTTTCGCTTACATAGGGTTGATTAATCATCGTTCACTGTTTTAAGGATTCAATGATGTAATATAGACCCGGCAGTAGAATGCCAAAGAAGCCTAAAAGTAAGGTGTACAAAGCAGTGGTGCAACCAGTACTACTGTATGGTACAGAGACCATGGCAATAAAGGCAAAGCAGATGAGGAAGCTAGAGGTGATGGAGAAGTGCCTGAGAGGGGTGGTAGGATGCACACTGTAGGGCAGTTAAATAATTGAGGACATAGGAACAAAATCCAGGGTAGCTTCAATTACCGAAAAGGTCAAAGAGAACAGATTACAGTGGTTCAGACATAATTTAGTGAAGAAGATTTGGGAAAGACAGGAAGAAGGCAAGAGGAAACAGGGACATCCAGCAAAGAGGTAGATGGATTGTGTGAGGGAAGACTTGTGACTCTCAGGCATGAGTGTCAAAGAAGGTAGGAGAGTGCGATTGATTAGAGAGACAGAGAGATGGCAACAGCTGACATGACATGCTGCCCCCATGTAGAAAATGGGAAAATGGGGGGGTTGATGATAATTGATGATAATGCTCCTTCCTCCCCATCAAAATAGTTGTTCCCCAAGGTTCCATACTGGAGCCACTACTATTCAACATATTTACCAACAACCTCCACTCCGCCAAATGTCAAGCATCCTTCATACAGTATGCTGACAAATCCACATTAATTTTGCTAGTAACATAATTTCTTACATCACCACACTCAGGAGTTTTTTTCAACAGTTGAAAGCTGTCTCAATAACTCCCAGCTTCTATTCAATCCAAAAAAAGAAAGCTGTTGCTATTCTTCCCAAAAGCCCTTACACACCTCAAACAAAAGGGTCTATATTAGAACATTGAAGTTTCATAACTTAGAATGTTCTAATATCGACCCCTATTCAACGAAAGCTGAAAACATCAAACATACAGAACAGTGAATTATTTCCTAGAGAAAAAATTTGCTGTTCCAAATCACAAACATACAACACAAGCACACCAAACAAACAGCAATCCACACACATACACCTAAAATCTTACACTTAACCCTACACTAAACTATACACACACCACTAACTATCAACTTACCTTAACCCAAACCCTAACCCTAAGGTCCGTCACTATTGCACACTCACCTCACCCGCGCCCTAACCCTAACTCACCTACCCCGTCCTAACCCTCATGTCCACACAATCGCTCACATACCTAACCCACGCTCTAACCCTAACTCACCTAACCCGCACTAAACCTCACGTCCACACAATCACACAAATACCTAACCTGCACCCTAGCCCTAACTAACCTAACCCGCACTCAATCGCACACTTACCTGAACCCAACCCGTAACTTTCCACCACAGCACTGAAAATACTGAAGCAACAGAAACGGACAACAAATTCTTTCCCTAGGAAAAAATTTGTTTTTCTGTTGCTTCGATATTTTCAGCTTTTGCTGAATAGTGGTCGATATTAGAACATTCAAAGTTTTGAAACTTTGATGTTCTAATATAGACCCAAACAAAATGTCTCAATAATATCATCTAATTACATCCCTATAGAATTCAAGGGTGACTGCGGTGGTGCAGCGGTTAGCGTTGCTGCCTCACAGCAAGAGGTTCTTCGGTTCGATCCTCTGCTGGGGTGCCTTCTGTGTGGAGTCAGCATGTCCTCCCTGTGGTCGCGTGGGTTTCCTCCAGGTTCTTTGGTTTCCTCCCACATCCCAAAGACATGCTGTAGGTGGATTGGAATTGACCCTAGGTGTGAGTGTGTGTGTGCCTCCTGTGGAAGGTTGGGCACGGGCTGGCAACTCGACACTGCAAAAACACCACTGCCAATCATGAGTGGACAGGTGATCTGCTGTAGTGACCTCTAACTGGGAAAAGCCGAAAGAAGAATAAACATCCCTATAGAATTCATCTTCCAATCAAGCTACTAGGCATTACAATTGATGAAACCTGAAATTTGACTTACATGTGCAACAGGCTATCATAAAAAATCACCAAAGATTAGGGACACTCTGTAGAATAAAACAGTTCTTAACTGACTCATCCAGGAAACTCCTGGCCTTTACAATCCTACTGACCACTTTACTATGGCTTCCTGGTACTGCTTAACCTTCAAGCTCCCATCCAAAGTAAACTAAACCAGTGTGCTACAACAAAACAGCAACATTTGGAACTAACTCAAACAGAACTTATAACTACTTAGCCTTAAAATAGCTTGATTGGCTTGAATTACCCAAGCAACTCACATATACCCAACTACTCCTAGTGCATAAATTAATACACAGACCAGAACAAAGGAAAGCCCTACTAGACTTATTGCTCACATACAACCCAGCTAGGCCATTTTGATCTGGAAACAAAATGCTCCTCACTACCTACAAA
Source organism: Protopterus annectens (assembly GCF_019279795.1). NCBI lineage: Eukaryota > Metazoa > Chordata > Ceratodontiformes > Protopteridae > Protopterus > Protopterus annectens. The sequence continues at coordinate 637,132,903 of NC_056751.1, forward strand.
CCACACCTGTCAGCAGGAGCCTTTGTCTGTTCCAGCTATGTGATCCACTCCTGGAACTCTATCCCCTTATCCCTTGAACATACTAGCAACCTTTCAAATTTCAAGACCAATCTAAAAAAATATCTGACACTTGGAACTGTACATGCCCAAACCTTAAAACAGATGCACGAGAATATTCCCATTATAACTATGCCTTTTTCTCTCTAAATTCACTGACACCTCCATATCTTAGCAGGTATTAATGGCCTAACATCCAACTGTCTCACTTTAACGATACCTTACTGCAAATATATGTTCTACTACATCTTCAGTCGACACCTACTATAATTTATTTGGTTCCCTATTAGAAGACCAAAGACACATTCTTTCAAATGCATCTTGGTCGAACTCAAAAGATGGAAATGGCAAAAGATTGAAGCAGCTTGTAAGCAAATTCTTTCCCTGGGAAAGAATTTGCTTGGCTTTTTCGTTACTTTGCCATTTTCAGCACTGTAGTGCGGTCTCGGAGTTGGTATATTTAAGTCGGGGGGGGGCAAAGCCCCCCCTTAATGTAATGTTTAAAGTGTTTTTATATATGTATATATATATATATATATATATATATATATATATATATATATATATATATATATATATAATATTTGTGTTGGAACAGCGATTTTTTTCCCTAGGAAAAAAATCGGTGTTCTGACAGTTAGAAATTGTAAGCTTTCGCTTACATAGGGTCGATTAATCACCATTCGCTTTTTTCAGTGTTTGGTGATCTAATATAGACCCATTTATTTTCTCATCTTTCTAATAATAATCAGCTCTCTGTGTCCTTTAATTTTCTCTCCTGCTCATTACTCCTTATCTCATTCTATTCCTCTGTCTATTTTGGCAGAAAAAATATGCTATTATTTTTCATCTTCATATCTTATTAGAAATATAGTCAATATTTTGAATAACTATGAACATGCTGGAGGGATAGAATCCCTTCGCAGAGACTTCCCTTACTATGGAACAGGGTCCCACTCTACATAAGACAGAGCCCCTCACTATCACTTTTCAAGAGGAACCTTGATGAGTGGATGGGTAACAGAAAGTTCACACCGAGGATCACACCAACAGCACTACTAGATAGGGGCCAAGGGTACTAGCCGCTAGTACAAGGGTCTAGGGAACTACTAAAGGGGCGGTGAATACCGCACAACATGGCTGGGCTAATATATGCCTTTGGGCAGATAGCCCAGTACCAACCTATGAACCTATTATGTATTAGTTAGTTAACGTAGGTTATCCACTTCTGCAGTGCCTCTTGCTACTTGCATTATATTTTGTATTTGTAATATTTCTGTAAATGTCAAATTCACAGGAAAGCCGAAAACAGTTGAAAAACAAAGGGTAGGCACAGACTCCTTGCTCCAGCACTAAAATACAGCGTTATAGCAATTGCAATTCAGAAGGAAATAGCGAAACCAAATGTCTTAACGCAAATTTATTGTTCAAGCGTTTTCGCCATGTACACTGACACAGCTTCTTCAGAGAGAAAAAAACAACAAGTTTGAACTAAGTCACACTTTTAAATCTTGAAAAAAGGAAGTGATGTCATGACAATTAATACTTAAAATATTACAATTTTTAAAAACAGATCGAGAATAATTCAATATCTAGAATCTATACATATAAATTAATAATGATAATAATAAAATCACTTAGATGTCGAAGTGTTACCCACTAATTAGGGAAACAAATACTACGAACAATATTAGAATCTGAAAGATATCATAATCTACTAAACAGTCTAAGAAATCAGTAGAAAAACAACATTCTAGTAAGAGTGTGAAGTAATAACTAGTGATAAAAAACAATACAACTGGAAACTTATAAATATAAGAAAACAGCTTTGTGCAAAATTACAAGAAAGTTAAAGAACTCATTATTAAAAACTACTTCGTAGACAAAATATGTATATTTTACAAACATCAGGATTTAAAAAGACTTTATGTGGTTATCTTAAGTAACTCCTCAATTTCAACACTGAAATGATATTACAATTTTCATTTAGTCCTGGATAATTAAATGCATCTGTTCTAAGTTGCCATTCAAGCTCACATATTTCTAGGAGTAATGGAATAGGGCCCCCTCTAATGCTGCCTTGTATTTGGTCTATTGCCATGAATGAAAAACTGTGGCCTGGTTGACAAATAATATGCTTAGCAAGTGCGTTGCTGTCATTTTTATTCTTAATCGCGTATAAATGTTCATACATGCGATCACGTAATCTACGATCGGTCTTGCCGATGTAGAAAGACGGACAGCAATCGCACAAAGCCACATATACAATAGATTTGCTTTCACAATTTAATGGGGCTCTGATTGTGTATTTTTTGTTACGTATAATAAACGTCTGTCCTGATCTAACTTTATGGCATCTATTACAGAAGCCACAAGGGTACATACCCACCTTCCTATTGAAGGACATGTTAAAGGAATCCCTTTGTAATAATTCTTTTAAGTTGTTATTTCTTTTAAACGCAAATCTAGGGAATAAACCAAATTTATCTGTAAGTATGGGGTTGCTTGAAATAAAATCCCAATTTTTACGTATAATAGTCATGATGGCTTTCGAATCAAGACTAAATGTTGTAATGTAACTCACAGATGGATCAAACGAAGTTGTCACAACTGGCATTTCATCCATTACAGAATTTATGTTAATGGAGTCATTGGAAATGTCCAGATCAAATGAAAGAGAAATGGCAGGATTATTCCTACATAAAATGGCCCTAAAATAGCCATTATTTCTCTTTGTATTTACTTCTGAAATGAGTTCACTAATCAAATGGGTTGGGTAACCTCTATTTGAGAACATTTCAGATAAAAAGTCACATTCTTTGTGAAAATCATCCAAAGTACTGCACATTTTTGCCGCTCTCACCAACTGACCCTTAACTATGGCTCTTTTTTGTTTAAAGGGGTGGTGACTAGAGAAATGCAAAAACGAATTGCAGTACGTTGGTTTTCTATAAATGTTTGAAACGTAGGAGTTAATTTGATAATCTTTCATCAATTTGATATCCAAGTAATCTATCTCCAATGTAGAAAACTTATAAGTGAATTTTAAAAATTCTGTAGTTTTGTTAATAGAGTTAACAAAAGCATCAGCTTTAGAGAGGTCACCCCTAAAAAGCAGAAATATATCGTCCAAATATCTCGTGTAAAATTGTACTGGTGCCATCAAGGTAGATGATGCAAAAAGGAGATGTTTCTCCCAATACCCCATAAAGAAGTTTGCCACAGAAGCCCCACAAGGGGACCCCATGGCGACCCCCTGGTTTTGGAGAAAATACTTCTTGTCGAAGATGAAATAATTTGACGACAGAACTATATTTCTGTAAACGTATTTCAATCTGTTTGTGCTTTTATCCTCTGTAGGGATTTTCTCCCCTTGTATGTAATTACTTATCAGTTACTGTAAAATGTTTTTAATGAGTGTTTTTGTGGACTTCTTCTCCCCAACTCATTGTAAAATATTTAAACTGTTGTAGGGCTTTCTCCCCTTGTATATAATTACTCAACTACTGATTAAATGCTTTTGAATCTGTAGTGGAGTTTTTCTTCCTGGACCTCCACTGAAAATGGACCATTGGCTCAGTTGGACTTTCCAGATTATCAAAGGACAAATAATTAAATAAAATAAATAACAAACCGCAAGTGAGGTCCTTTCAGTTTAGGTTAACATAACATTTCTCTCATGATTTATCTTACTGTAGTATGTAGGTCAGTTCATGTTGGAAATAACCCCAGCTAAACTACTGTTGTTTTATTTGAGTAAGTGTATGTTTTCAACCTCATAGTCTTTGTGAGAAACTATATTGTACACTAAGCTAAAAAGGATATCCTTGAAGATCACATTTCTTAAAATAGGGCTATTTGTCTCTGACATCAGATTATTGAGTACAAATCATTATAGAATTGCCATTCTACAAGTTTTATTTTTGATTGGGGTAAATTGCCATTTTCAGAAACACACTCTCTGTGCAAAATGACTCTGCACACAAGGTAGTGCTGATGTTACCTAGAACTTTCCTGCAGACCAGATCCCTAGCATGGTTATTTTCTTATTATTTGTCTAAGTCAGTTTATTTTATAATACAAATTATGAGAGGAAGGGAGTTTCAGAGCAAACTACATTGTCCTAGCCTTTTCTATCACTCAGTGAAATAAGTGTCAGATGATCCCAGGGAAGTGGGTTTGGTATTTAGGTGTCCATCTAGAGATCAAGGGCCAGAAGAGGAAGAGAAAGGAGGGTAGAGTCTTGAGGGAATGTAGACAAGCCCCTTTCTTAGTGGAGTAGGTGAAGTGATCATTCTTTTTCTGCAGAATCACTTTCTTCAACTGCGACTAGAGTGAGAAAGAAGTTCACCTAGACAAAAATACAATTGTTCCAATTTGGTTGTTGTCACACATTGTTGCAGTTTCTTCATATCAGAGGAAAAGTGTGCATAGAAATAACAGTTGCTAGTATGCTGGGAGAGGTGGTATATATAATGGCAGCTGCTAGCCTCTCATTAAGTAGGACTTGTAGTGCTGGTAAATATACCTCTCAACTGCCCAGATTTTTACAGTATATGTAGATTTTCACCTCATGTTTCTGGCCTGTTCCTCAAAATTTGTGGCTTTCTGGTAAATCAATAAGGACTGAAGTCACTAAAATGATTGACTTTAACAATTGGCTAAGCTTATGGTGTCATTCAAAGGTGATCCAGTATCTGTCTGCCTGGGATGACATGATTGACAGACCACGATGCTTTGCCAGAGATGGTCTGCACCTTACGCCCCTGGGATTCAGGTTACTGGCTAAGGCTCTTGCCACCCCTATAGTGCCTTTTTTAGGCAAACTTCAAAGGACAAAACCACCACCGTAACAGGTACAAGCATGCAAAATCTGAAGGTAATGCTACTCAATGCTAGAAGTCTAAACCTCAAAATGCACTCTCGAGGCACTCCTAAAAATGGAGAACATCGATATCTGTGCAGTAACTGAGACCTGGTTCAAGGCTCCAGAGAGCACCCCTGCAATACAAGGCTACAACTCTTACCACACTTTTCGGCCACCAAACCAGGACCAAAACACTAAAGGTGGAGGAGTGTCAATATTCACCAAGGATATTCACACCACCAGGCTAGTTGGCCAACACAATGTGTCTGAAATTCTCCAAGTGCAACTAACACTAGGTAAGACTGCAATCCAAATTGTAGCTTGCTACAGATCCCCCACCATACCCCAAGATTCTCACTACACCTTTCTAAACATACTGGAAAATATTAAGATAGAGCCAAACACCCTAATACTGGGTAATTTTAACTACCCTGCCATTAACTGGGAAAACTACTCATGCCCCAACACCTTTACGCAACGGTTCTTGGAATTCATAAATTCCAATGCCCTGGATCGACTAATCCATAGTCCCACCAGGGGCTCCAATATCCTAGACCTGGTCATTACCAACATGGGAAATCAATGCTCCGTACCTATGGTCACCCCCTCGTTAGTCAGGTCTGACCATAAGCTAATCACCCTTAACATCCACATCCCACCCCCACCCCCCAGTAAAGAAACCACCATAAAAAATTTCTCCAAAGCCAACTTCATGCTACAGAAGTGACAAACTTCATGAGACCCATACAGATGGGAACTGAAAGTTCAACTGCTGAATCCTGCACTAAGGCACTGTACGAGCACATCCACTCATGCATGAATCGTGCCATCCCAAATAGAACCAAAATGCTCTCATCCAAAAAAGGAAGCCAATCTGGTGGTCCCCTGCCATAAACAAACTTTACAACAAAAGGAAGAAACTTTTTCAGAAAAGAGGAAAATCCCAGGATGCAAAAAACTCCCTTACTAGCCTCAGTAAGAAACTGAGATTCCTCATAAAATCCTCCAAAGCTAGTTACGAAAATAAAATTGCCAAAGATTCCAAAGACAACCACAAAGCATTCTATAACTATGTCAAGAATCTAAATGGCAATGCTCAGATCTGCTCTGAGCTAAAACAGAATGGCATTAAATATACTGATCCAAAGGATATTGCCAATATCCTGGCAGATCGATTCAGTGCCAACTTCACTCCCCTCTCACCCCCTAAATGGCCCATCTCAATACAGGAAGATTGCCAAATTCCAGTAATAACGGCCATACAGGTACAAAACGCACTCTCTAAAGCCAAGAATACAGCATCCATGGGACCAGATGACATCCCGGGCTATGTACTACATGAACTACAATATGAACTGGCACCTCACCTAAGTGTCATGTTTAATCATAGCCTCACGTCAGGTTTCGTGCCCACTGAGTGGTGCAGAGCTACAGTTATCCCAATCCACAAGGGGGGATCCACCTTGGATCCCGGAAACTACCGTCCCATCAGTCTGACAAGCCTTATCTGCAAGGCCATGGAGCATATTATCATGGAACTTATAAACAAAGACATTGGCAACCTTCAAACACTGGACCCCACCCAGTTTGGGTTTGTGAAGGGCCGATCTTGTCTCCTAAACCTGATTGACTTCTTTGAATCAGTCTCCAGAGCCATGGACAAGGGTAAGGTCATCCACACAGCCTATCTAGACCTTGCCAAGGCCTTTGACACCATCCCCCACTCTGGAATCATAGATAAACTTACTAAGTTGGGCATTAATCACTATGTCACCCAATGGGTTGCTAAATGGCTTATTGATAGAACCCACACTGTAAAAGTAGCCGACTCCAAATCCAGCTCCAGACAAGTGACAAGTGGAGTACCTCAGGGTTCAGTCCTGGGGCCGCTCTTGTTTGGCATCTACTTCTCTGAAGTACAGGTCAACACTAAGGTACTCTGGCTAACAAAGTTTGCAGATGACTGCAAACTGGGAGCCATTATTGAATCCCCAAATGATGTGGATACTCTACAAAAGGGCCGTACAGAAACAGATGCTTGGTGCCAGAGCCATGGGCTCAAGCTCAATGCCAAGAAATGTATTGTTATCCCCTTTGGGAAAAAACATGTATCCATGAATTACCATATAGGTGGCAGTACACTAAACACAGAAAGTGTGATAAGAGACTTAGGGACATAGGTGGACAGTGGTCTCACCTTCGATAGCCACATCGCCACAACAGTGAGGAAATCCTTTTATGTGGCACACCTCATCACAAAGGGCTTTTCATCCAGAAAAAAGGAGGTCATTGTCCCACTGTACTCATCCCTCATTAGACCCATTATAGAATACAACACCCCATTTGGTATGTACCTCTCAAGACATCTGCAACAACTGGAAAGGCCTCAGATATACCTCACTAAAAGAATCACAGGCCTAAAGCAGATGCCCTACGCTGACCACCTTAAAAAACTCCAGCTATACTCTGTCGCATATCGTCTACTCAGAGGCGATCTCTGCTTAACATACAAGGCCATGTCAAACCCAGAGCTGTTGGACATGCTACACTTAAAGAAATCCCAATGCCTCAGAGCTACACGCTCCAGGGATCTAAACCTTGTCATCACAATAAACAAAACAAGCTGGAGGGATAGGTTCCTGACCCAGAGACTCCCCAGACTCTGGAATAGATTGCCCATACATGTCAAGCAGAGTGCCTCTTTGGACCTCTTCAAGAGGAACCTTGACGATTGGATGGGAGAAAGGAAATTCACCCCAGGGATCACGTCAGTCGCCCTGCTAGACAGGGGTCCAGGAAAGTAAATAATGTGGGAAGAAATAGCCAGGGAATTGTTATGGCTAGGCTTGTATAGGCCCTAGGGCTGATAGCCTAGTACCAACCTATGAACCTATGAACCTATGAACATATTGACAAGCATTTAAGTTTTAGACTTCAGATCCTTCAGAAAATGCATGCTAATGCAAAAACCTGTTATTCTAACAACTTTCTAATCTAATAAGAACAATATTTAAAATCTTATTTTTGAGCCTTTGTCTTTGGATTTGTTCAGATTTCTTGTGCTAAAAGGTTGAGTGGTATGCTGGCAATGCAAAATGGGAAAGGCAGACCTTTTAATTGTTCTGTCAGAGCTATTCAAGAGTATTAATCAGAAGAATTTCTGTAAGGAATTGAATTAAAATTATAAAATGATATTTATAGGAAAAGGAGAATTGTGATGTAATTTAAAATGAACTATAATTTTACATTAGATTATGAATTTGGAGCAAGAGTGTTATTGAAGTAACAGATAGCTACATGCAAATTATGAGGCAGGCTAAACATGCCTCTGTAGTGCAGGAAGGATAAAGACTTGACTGCAACCTAAATAATCTGAGAGTGTCTCAGGTGCTGGAAAAACCATGGAGAGGAGGACAGAAAATGAATAGGTACGGTTCTTTTGCCCTCGGGTTAGGGTGCGCTGATTTCTAGACAAGCTGTAATGCCATACCAGTGCTAAGCACAGAAGTTCAAAAGCACAAAAAGGAGCAGTCAGTCTCAAGAGACATGTGAGCTGCAGCTACCCAGTGCACTTTTGCAGAGGTGGGCTACTGATAGCCCCTGCAGTGATATGAGAGCTCAAATCATCACCACCATGGTGGGGTTAAAGGTTAACAATAGAACTAGTGCTCATATCCTTCCAGGTGTCAGCAGGGGTTCAGACAGGCACCTCTGGATGTTTCTTCCCATAGTGTAGTGCAGACTTTCCTAATACAGGGAACAATGGGCTACATCTTATGATAAGAGGTATAATGGTCAGCAGGCATACAACAAAAGGCATAAAGAAAAGAAAAAAAAATCCTACAGATTCTGTGTGGAAGTTGTAATATGTCAGTTTAGGTACTTGAATTCCCCACTGTGTGGGCTTCAGACATGCAGCAGTGTAATTTAGAGTAGACAAGCACAGGGTGTAGGCTTGATGTTGAAGCACTGTGTTTGTCATCTCTACGGACATGTTATAGATGCAGGATAAGCTACTAAAACAAAATGTTTTAAGCTACTGAGGAGTACAATCATTTTTTATTTTGCATTTGTTTGTGGTGATGGTACACCCTACTCTGATCACAATTTGCGGATATTGCCCTATTACTAGTTCCTTGCTAATAGAAAATTGGTATTACATGAAACAATAGTGGCCAGATACCTGATATTGCGAAACATGTCTCAGACTGTCATGATAACTTAGAGCATACTTTATAGGATTCATTTCACCATTTTTTAAAAGGAAATGCCTTTAAGACTGACATGAGATATTAGGACCAGGAGAAGAAGTGGACTACAAGAGAGACCCCAGACAACCTAAGCTACTGTATTTGCTGACCAGTACAGCAGTCATCATATTTCTTCTATGGACTGATCATACAATAAACAGTTGTTTACCAATCAGTGCAACATGCTGACACAGAAAAGATGAAATCCAATAATAAATTCTGTTTCAGTGAAGGGGGAAAGAGCATGGCAGTATAAAGTTATTAAGTTTTACTTCAGACAAAAAGTTGAAAACACATACAATATAAGCAAAATATGTGTTTTATTTCCCTGCAGCTGATTATCAACTGCCACCAGGTCCTCTTCTCATTCATGTGGTCCAGCCTTAACCACACTTGGCCTCAATGTGACCCACATCCAAGGGCAGTGAGTAGACTGAGATAGTTGGTGCAGTGTCCTGCTGTGGATGTGGAGTGTGCCCTAAAACCCACCAACACATGGCAGTATTGGAGCCGGAATAGGCTGCCTCTCCCCAAAGATGGATAAACAAATATATAGTGATATATATGTATATATATATATATATATATATATATATATATATATATATATATATATATATTTATAAAAGCCACTTTAAATTTATAGCAAGAAAACAAACATTCTACTTCTGTGATCAATTTACACTAAAAATGGAAAGGTTCTGCCCCCACACCAACTTACCAATGTGTGGTAACCTTAACCCTGCATCATCCCTTACAAAAATCCTTTCTATAATGCTATCACTGCACAATACAGTCTCAGACAAAGAAACATAGGCCAATAATATTGCACAGTAGTAAAACTATCCCTTTCCCTAGCCCTAACCCACTAACACTCACACAAAAGCACATTCCCAGCCCTAATACTAACCCACTTACCTCTGTCTACATTCTGAATTGTCAACATTCTGATAGTGCCCTTCTGACTGTCAGTATTCTGATCAACAGCTATATATATATATATATATATATATATATATATATGGGTCTACTTCTAAATTTTGAAGTTTCAAAACTTTGAATTTCTTATGATCGAGACCATAAGATCGAAGTTTTGAAACTTTGAACCCATTAAATGGAGATTGCCATACAGTGCAGAAAGATATATTTACTGTTTTCCTCACTGTAGGACGATCTCGGCTTTGGTATATTTAATTAGCACGAGGTATGGGGGTGCAGGGGCTTGCCCCCCTGCAAAAATGTAGAAAAAAAAAATATATATATATATTTTTGTTATTTACATTTTCAAGTTTTGAAACTTCGATCTTATGGGCTCAACCGTAAGAAATTCAAAGTTTCGAAATTTTAAAATTTAGTAGTAGACCCATCTCTCTCTCTCTCTCTATATATATATATATATATATATATATGTATTTCCCCTTTATAATTGCAAAATACTGAAATCTCGAATTTCAGTATTTCGCGATCATAAAGGCGAATTTTTAAAATGTCAAAAGTGCATAATCACAAATTTGAATATTTCAAATTCGCAGTTATGGCTTTATGTTACGTGACGTGCGCTGTTTGGTTTGGATATTGTTTGGTGTAGTGTATGGATTTACATGGAATGTAAGGTAAGTAAGTGTTTTATAAAAGTTTTGGGTGGGAGTTTGAGTGTATGTGAGGTTGCTTGTAAGTTGTATGTGTGGATTAGGGTAGGAAGGTGAACGTATGAGTGTGTAATTGATGGATGTGTTGGTGTTTGTCTATGTGTGATGTGTGCTTGTGTGTGTGTGTGTGTGTGTGTGTGTGTGTGTGTGCGTGTGTGTGTGCGTGCGCAAGCGCACAAGAGGGACTGTGGAATGTCTAGGTGTGAGTGTACTGTTTTTTACTAATTGTGCAATCTCGGAGTTAGTATATATAAGTAGGGGTGTTGGGGGGTGCAGGTATGTGGATGTGTGGTGTTTTGTTTTTGTATGTTTATTTGTTTTGTAAGTGTGGGTGTTGTGGTTTATGTGTGGTGTGGTGTATACTGTGTGTTCGGGATTTTTAGTTTCGGGATTGTGAAGGTATGGTCACAAAATACTGAAATTTGAGATTAAGACTTGAGATATGAAGTGGAACCATATATATGTGTTTATATAATATATATGTATATATGTGTGTGTGTGTGTGTGTGTGTGTGTGTGTGTGTGTGTGTGTGTGTGTGTGTGTGTGTGTGTGTGTGTGTGCCTGTGTGTATGTATATTTATATGGGTCCACTTTGTAATTTCGAAGTTCCGCAATCCCGATGTTCTAAATACTGACGCTGAGAACTTCGAGATTGTAGAATCTCGTAAACTAAAAAAAAAAAAAAAAAAAAAAAGAAAACAAGAAGAAATCAATAATCACATTTTTGCAGGGGGCAAGCCTCCCTGCAGCCCCTACACCCCCTGTAACTTAAAGATACCAACTCCAAGATTGCACTACAGTGAAGCGAACAATAATGCTCCCATTCCGCAGTATGCAGTGATCTCCACTGAAAGGTTTCATGATTCCATAAATCTCAATGTTCTGAGCATTGGTACTTCAAACGTCAGGATTGTGGAATTTCGAAATTACAAAATGGACCTATATATATATATATATATATATATATATATATATATATATATATATATATATATATATATATATATATATAAAAATTTGATTTATTTAGTTAATTAACATTTGGTTGCTGTGAAAGTCCGACTGGATAGAAAACCCATTTTCAGTAGAGGGACGGGGAGAAAAGCTCAATTAAATAGACAGCAAGATATAACAATTTACATAGTTAATTACAGAAAACATGAGATAAGAAATAGCCATTTACATATATAACAACAAAGCATAATACTGGTATATGGTTGAAACCAAAGAGAAAGGGATAGTTTTATATATGAATATGTGTGTGTATGTATGCATGTATGTGTGTGTGTGTGTGTGTGTGTATGTATGTATAAAAGAAGTGCTGTGGAAACCCCTGCAGAGTGCTTTTTGCCCTTTGTGGAGGGGGAATTGATATCCAGAGCAGCAATTCTGGAAGAGACAACAGAAGTGAAGGAAGACATGAAATAAGTCAATAGGAGGAAGATGGAAATTATTCATGTTAAAAGATTCCAGATGAAAGCACAACTGAGCACATTAAAGAGAGAAACTGACACACACACACACACACACACACACACTGAAACAGATTCTGTAACCCAACTATATGTGATTTATCGAATGTATCCGTTGTGTGCTTTTTACTAATGCATAAGTCTCTTCATTTCATGTTTTTCTATAATTTCTTTCTAAGACTGGTGTCTCTGCTATCTCTAATGTTCCATTAATATTCTCATAAAAAAGGTTTGGATGTTAGGTGACACTGAGTTAATTCAGCTCATATGGTAAGCATATATAGTATACTTTTATAATTTTTAGCTACAATGTCACACTATCCAAGCATCTTCAAATAATATACAATCTTTGTATTGTTGACTTTAGAAAGCAATGCAGGATTCTTACCACGCTGTTAAATGTAATCAATGCAACACGTCTTAGAGGAAAGTTCTTCACCAAAAAATTCAGCGACATTATGAGGGCATCCTGTATGCTCTGTAATCAAATAATTGAGATGAATAAGATGAGAGAACCAGGTATCCAACTTCATGTGACAACCTCATAAGTGTTCAGTACCAGACTCTCCACGCAGCACTGGAAAAAATCCAAGAATTTCAATACATTTTTTTATTGTTATTTATTTTGATTACTAAGATAGTCCATTGGGCATAACTAATTTTCATCAGCAGCCTGGGGAGAAATGCTCTGAATAAAAAGAATGTGGAATTTACAAGTTAACATGCAATCTGAGTTGTGCCAATAGTAGACCAGATGTATAAGCAAATGACAGACAATTTATGTAAGCATTTAAACTGAGTAGCAAGAATTAACATCTTACATATCAGAATACATAAAAATAATGCTAAAATACAGGGTAGAGATAGTATAGTCATTTTCCAGCTGAATGACATCTAAGTATTTGCATATGTGCACTATAGAAACAAAGAAGTAAATAAATTACACAAAGCAAATATATAGACAAGAAATTAAAGGAATGAGGGTTAAGACTGGAATACATACTTATCCTTAAAAATGTAGTATAATTACTAATGATGCTGATAATAGGGATGGCTGTAAGTCGATTATGTCAATGTTACATGCTACGTTTTAATATATGTTGCAGCTGGCAGTGTCAAGAAGCAGCACAGTTATTTTACACACTCCTCTTTGTTCTTTACTCACATCATTCTATGGCACAATATTGTACAAGTCTATCACCTTTAAGAAATAAATTTAAGTTTTTTGCCACAAAGTCATATAATTACCTCCACTGTATGTCAAATTGTATTCTGAGAAATCTGTTAAAATATTATTAACTCTGAAGTACGGACAACACAGGAACTCAGTTAGTTGTTTCCTAGGGTTTATTCAAGCTCCAAAAAAATCGACAACAGCAACAAAGTAGAGATAATAAGTCCAATCTTTACACACAAACGCCTTTCAAAACCACTGCGTTTTCGTTTACAAAGTATGCACTTCCTCAGATGAATAATGAACTCTCTTAACAATCTTTATATACTGTCACTAATTGATTAATTAATTGATAAATTGATTAGAATTGTGTTGAAACAAATAACTTTACCCATATTAAACACTCTTAAATACAATATTTAAATACAATATATATGTTCCATTGTAGTTTTCATTATTTAAATTAACTGTTGGGTGTTTAAAACTGAATGCTTTGATAAATATGCTAATATTATATTATTATATTACATCAGGATGTAGAAAATATGTAGTTTAACTAAGACTTTTCAAGACAGTGGATGTTGAACTTTGAAACTAGTGTCTCCACCCCTGTAAAGTGTGTAACTATTATAATGTAGCATTATTTTAAAAAAGAGAAATGCCTTAGCTTTTTTATTTATGCTCCACTACCCTGCTGAGTTACTCACATCAAATTAGAAAATATTTGAAAAAATACTCCTACTGCAGCTAAAAACTTCCCTTACCTCTGTTGACACTGATTGTTTTTCTTGGGCCAATACGTCCATCTGTGAGGAGTTCCAATCTTCTCTATTCACTCTTGCTCAGGCTCACTACACTCCCTACCCTGCCCTGAATTCCCACCCACCCAGTCCTTATCTAAATTTATACTGCACATTTTGCCTCCCCTTCTTCATTCCTACCCCCTCCTCTTCCTACTATCCTCACCTGTCTCTGCTACTAATTATTATCCAATAGCATTCACTCAAACCATTTACAATCTTATGCCACCTTATTATTTTCTATTGCTCTTACTTTATTCACACTCATGCACTACCAGTCACCCTACATTTATTCAGGCTAAACCCTCCTTCATATCTATTTCATCAAATGTATTTAATGCCCAGTAAAGCAAAACCATGTTCTGGAACTGAAGTATTCCTTACCAAACAAAAATCCAACAAAGCATATACAAATAAGGAATACACCGTAGATACTAGCAAATCTGATTGTATTTTATGTATTTTTATGCAAATATATTTTTTATATATTTTTTTTATTTTCGACATATGTAGTTTGTTTATTTTTTATGTATGGTATACCAGGCTGTTCTTATTGTTGTCTTGTTTGTAATGCTGAGTGGGAATGGTTAAAATTTGTTAGCATGTGACATCATTTTGTTATTTAATTGATTACTGTTGCTGATTGGATATTTTGTATTTTTATACTCACCATTCACTTGGCTTTTTTATGCATAGAGAAAGAGCTGTTGCTTGAAAGCTTTGCATTTTATTAGACAAGTATTTGCTAGTATCTTCTGTGTATTCCTTATTTGTATATACTTTGATGTATTTAATGTCCAACCTATTCACCTTTACAAATACAAAATGTCGAACTGCCAGGTAACAATATTAGCTTATTAGAAGAAATTATTTGCTAGATAACTACAAATATTCCTACTGAAACCATTACCTTAGGAGATGTTAACAATGACTGGTTATCTATGACATCTAACAGCCCAACTACAAGTCTTAACATGTATGGTTTCAAACAACTAATCTCTTCTCTTGATTGGCTCAACAAATTGAATCATAAAAATGTTATCCTCGACTCGATACTTGTATCCATACCCAGTAAATATGCTAACTCAGGGGTACTACCTGATTCCCTTAGTAGCCATTACCCTATATTCACCAATAGACAAATCACCCACTAGCTAAAAAACATCAATATAGGACCACCCAAAATCTTTCTAACTTTCATCCTGACAGATTCAATAATTTACTAAAATGCTTTAACTGGTCTCTACTCAAAATCTACCCTTAGACAAAGCCATAGACAAATTCAAAAATATATTCATGAATACATTCTTGCCCCTATGAGAAAGAAAACAGTGAAAACCTCTCAAGCCCCCCTAGCTGACTCATTCAACTAGAATTATCATACAAAATTGTGACAAATCATGGAAACAATGGCACAAAGATAAGTCCTCTCAATTCTTACATCTATACAAAGAGTTGTATAACCTCAGCAAGAGGCAAATTCAACTAGACAAAAAAAAAATATATATATATATATATATATATATATATATATATATATATATACATACACAGATCATAAAAAAATCAAAAGAAATTATGAGCTCAGTTAAAAAAATTCTTCATCCTGGCTCTCCTTCCTGACCAAACCCCTATCAGCTACCAATTTTAACAGTTTATTCATCAACATCAGAGCCTGTCTTACCTCTATCTCTCCCCAACCAGTTACTCAACCTCAAAATTCTACTGGCCCTGACATTCTTGCCTTTAATCTCCATATTTTCCCCACATCAGCTGCTAAAGAAAATTATACCCTGTTCTCCTTCTTCTGATGATCTCCTTGCTGAGTACATTGAGGTCACTGCAGATTCTATTGCATACCCAGTGTCAATTATCATCAACAGATCGAGTTGTGACTCCCGTATCACTGTCCAGTGGGAGAAAATCTTTACTATTCCACTCCATAAAGGAGATAAGTCTTGTGACATCTCTAACTTTAGGCTAATTTTCATCTTGCTCCCCCTTTCTAAGGTCTGGGAAAAGTGTATTCATAAGCAGATCCTTTAGTACCTCTTGCAGAATTATCTCCTAAGTCCAACACAACATGGTTTCCAACAAGACCATAACATAACCACCACTCTCCTCAACTTTTTTGAGACCATTAATAAGGGTAGAGACCAAGGAATGTTTATCTCCTCTATTTTTTGACAGCTCTCAAAAGCCTTTGATACTGTGTCACATGAAAAACTTCTGACTCAAATATCCTCTCTATGCCTTTCCAATGCAACTCTTGTGTGGTTGCTTTACTACCTATCTGGAATATATCATTTCTGTCAAATGGGTGTCTTCTCCTTCTCCTTTTCTCCTAGTTAAAACAAGTGCTCCCCAAGGCTCTATTTCAGTCTGCTGCTCCTCTCAGCAAACTTGCCTTATTCTGTATGTAGATGACTCAACTCTCAAGTGCTCATCTGACAGCCAAATAAAACTAAAACAAATGGCACAAAATATCTTCAACTCATTTGTACTGTGGCTGCATCAAAACTCTCTTTTACTTAATCCCAAAAAAACTAAACTACTATTTTTCCAAAGTCCCAAGCCAATGCTAAAAATAATTTCCACATTACCTCTTTAACAATACAGCTATTTTAGTAGTTACCCATACCAAATTGCTTGGATTCTCCATAGACAACAACTTAAAGTTTGATTTTTACATAAAAAACTATATAAAAAAATCATCAAAAGATAGGTCTTCTATATATATAGCAAAAAAGAATCGTTATTCCTCTCCTAGTAGAATAACCCCAGTTAACTTATCTTTTACCCTCATTCTCTATGGCTTACCTGTTTTGACTAGCATCCAGAGCTCTCTTAAATCACACCTGGATCAATGCCATAATAAGATAGGTAGATTTTCAGTGGGTCTATATTGCAATGTCAAACTAAAACAAGTTTGAACATTGTAATATATAACCCTAAAGTCTGAAAGTGGGAAATAGTGAAGCCACAGCACATCAACTTTTTTCCCAGGGAAAAAATCGGTGGGCCGTTTTTGGGGCTGCTATTTCCTCCACTGTGGTGCGATCTCAGAGTTGGTATATTTAAGTGAGGGGGGTGTTCGCTGTTCTGTGATTTTGGTTTTGTTGAGTTTCGGACATAAAGGTTTGATATTACAATGATCAAACTTTTGTAAGTTCGACATTGTTATATAGACCCATTTTCAGCCAACCTGCCACATACAACTCATCACTGCTCTGTTTTATGTGCTCTCAACTTGTTAGAACTCCTGTATCAACTAGCATATATGCAACTCCTTCTAACCCATAAAATACTATATAACCCTCTGCCTGCCCTTCTGTCTCCTCAGTACTTCACAACTATCTCACAAGTCACCTCTGCACTCCCAAGGCAAAAACCTGCTGTATAAATCAAGAAAAAGTATGGAACAAAGGCTGTACTCCCACTGCATAGCCATACTATGGAACTCTATCTCATATACAAGGTGTTGTGAAGGGACAGATGGTCCGTTTATCCAGGTTGATTAGTGATGACGGGACTTTCAAAAAAGAAATGTATAGCCTTATAGGGTTATTCCTGGAAAGGGGTTACCATTTGGGATTATTAGTTAAAACTAAAAGGGAAGTATATAAAAAAAGAAGTAAAAAATATACACCGATCTTGAGATCTGGGGCTGTATTACAATCAGCCTTTAATGCTAAAACTGAGACGCTAGGCAATAAGAACGATGAGACTGCCCCAACATTTATTTTGAGATATAATGACACAGCACCTGAAATTTGTGCTATTTTAAAGGGTATTTGGGACTATTTTTTGAGTAGAAACACTAGGACAACTTTGGGTAATGACCCTCATATAGTGTTTAGTAGGGGATACAATTTGAAGGACATTCTGGAGAGCACTAGTCATGGATATAGGAGATCCTTCATGGGTAAGTGTGGTTGTTGTACAGTATGCAGGTATATAGCCGAGGGGGCATATCTTACAGTACCAGGATTTAGGCGTACTATTGCTTGCCCTGGGGTATGCAATTGTAGTACGCGGAATTGTGTGTACATCGCTTCTTGTATGTCATGCGAAGCATTCTATGTTGGCATGACTACAAGGAGTTTGAAAGAAAGGATTAGAGAGCATTGTAGCTCCATCAAAAGGAAGGATGAACATAATGCCCTTTATTTACATTCGAGGGGATGCATTGAATTTAAGAAGTTTTTATTTTTTGTTGTTGACAAGATCAAATCCAATGACTGTCTTGATACCAGTAACCTTGTAGCTCTATGTGAAATGGAGTGGCAGGTTAGATTGAATGCCACGAAATTTCCAGGGCTTAATGAAAGTATTTCACTAAAACCTCTACTAAAGTATAGAGCTAATTTTATTTGACTTATTGACTTTTTTGAGCTTGGTTCCATGCAACATACATTTACAATTTATTTTATTCAGTGGATTACTGCTGAATATTGATTATATTACACCACATTTTTATCTTTTTTTATCTTTATTGTCAGCATTATTTATATATATTTTCATTAGAGTATTTTACAGTTTACAAGAATACATTTGTTTTCAAATGATTTTGTTTTGAATATTTTTTCTTTATAATTTTATTTTTAATGTACATATTTACATTCATTAATATGTTTGATTAATGTAATTTGAATACTGTTTTAATTATTGTACAATTTAAAAAATGGTTATATGTATGAATTGATTATTCATTAATTGAATAATGGGATAATTGAAGTACAGGATGTGATGTATATAAGGAACATAGCTGGGTGTGTTGTATTTGACTCTGAAGAAGCCGGTTTTACTGGTGAAAGCGCTCAGTCATTGCAGTTTTATGTATTGCATTTTTATGGATTAAATTTATTGCCTTAAGTTCCTGGTTTGTGCCTTATTGCTGACTCCGACAGCACTGTGGTTGACGTTGGTTTTTTGTTTTAAGTGTACTCCTGAATTGGAGTTTGGTTCGACTATTTTTGCTCTGTCTCATATACAACCAGAACTATATCAGGCCTTCATGTATTTAAACCCTCTCTCAAAGAATGTCTCGCTAACTCATGACAATGCCCATGCACCTCCCCTGTATGATCTACATCAAGAAACACTTTACATTCTTACTAACCTTTCATTGTACTATTTACCTATACTGTTTCAACATTTGCCTTCTCCCCAGTCTTAGGGAGGATTTGCATTGTCTTCTCTTGATTATTTCATAACATAGTAGACTATGTTTTAATAGTTTGTATATACAGACAGCCGTATGTAATTCTATTTGCTTGTTTTATTTATTATGATATCATTGATGTATCCTCATGCTTTATTGTATCCTATGTATTTCATGGTCAAACTGTATGCATATATACCTTTAAATTACAGCTATATAACTGTTTTATTTGCTGTTATTTAACTCTCTAGACCTTTTCTCCCCAGGCCCCTTCTGTAAATGGGTATTTATTAATCAGTCAGACTTCCCCAGTAAAAAGAAAATGTTAATAAATAAATACATAACTAAATAAATAAATAATGAAAATACTATTTCTGTCATGTAAATTCCATTCCAGATCAGATTAAAGAGGTCATCAATGAGCCGTTAAACCTAGGCCCCTGCTTATGGGATCCCTATGCTGCAGACTGATTCAGAAATTTGGTGCTTGAATTGTAAAATAAAACATTTTAACTAACTTTTTGTATTTACACTACCATTTTATGCACTTTCCAATACTCAAGTACATATTACAGCAAAATGAGGGTTACAACTACTTTAAGCCATGTTTTTTAAAGAAGCATGAAGCTAGAATACCAATTATCATTAAATCAGATCTATCGAGTTGCAGAAATTTGCAGTCCTGCTGGTAACAGCAGTACACGTTACTGCTGTCACCCATGGTAGCTGAAGTATTTGAGTTTATCTTTTTTGTTCTATTTTTACAAATCGCAAGAACTTACAGTGAGACAGACATCAGTAAGGGTCTATGCTGAGAGTGTGAGGAAATGTGGATTCAGGCACTTTATTTACTTTTGACAGTGTTAATGTGATCACCAATGCTGCTTTTCATCGAGGCAATGTACATGTGTAACAGCTGTAGGGAAATGTTATTTTGAGGGATGTGTGTGCAGGCTGGCATTGAAAAAAGAAGGTAGGATCTGTAAAATAATCACTGGAACACACTTGGGTGAGAGGTGGAGACTAAACTGTATGTGTCAGAGAGCAGCAATCAGTTTAAACAAATTACTGTGGCCATAATTTCTTTCACTTTTCAAGACAATCAAATATCAGCCATATACAAAGAAAGTGGGTATCTCTGTATTGGGAACAGGATGTTCATGAAAGTAATTGACCATCAGACTGGCTTACTAGGGTAATAACAAAAACCCTAACCACTTCTTATGGCTGCCTCAATAAAGTACACATATGTAAATACTCAGATGTCACTCAGTCAGAAAATGACTGCCACTTTGAGGTTAAGGAATGCATAGGCAAGTTGATCAAGAAACAATTTGATTGTTAGTAGGCAGTCAGGACGAAAATATTACTACTATTAATGATATAATAATAGCAGTGCTAATATAATAACAATAACAATAACAATAATAATAATAATAATAATAATAATAATAATGATGATGATGATGATGATGATGATGATGATGATGCTGATGATGATAAAATCTAATTTAATCCTTGCCATGACAAAAGTGGATCCCACAGCTTTTGAGGTCCACCGTAGGGTATTACATAGTGGCGGATGCATTTGTTACTTTCTTTTCTTACAACATATTCACAAGTTTTATAGACTGATAGGTAGGTTCCGTTTTCCATGTATCAAAAGTTGCTGAAATCAAGATTTCAAAATGGGCATGTCAAAAGAACATGATGCCTTAAGAAATAATGGAGAATAATGAGTATTTGCTCCATGTGTAGTTTTACAAAATTAATAAAATACGCTGCTACTTTTCAAAGCTGCAGTGTTTGAAAAATGTAGAAATCTTTAATTTTGCTGTGTAATACTTTACCTGCATCCTTGATATGTGGATTGTTTGGTGTTTTTCATTGAAAACTTTTACCTACAACAAAAGAAAAATGTTTTTAAATTAGATAACAATATCTCATGCATTTCTTCATACAAGTCAACTGCTATGCTTCATCTGTATATACAAATAAAGGGTGATGTTTGCAAACATTTTGTACCATGGAGCAGACTTGGTACATCATATAACAGCATGCCAAAACCTGTTATGATTCATAAAAGAAGTTACAAAATAGGGTAAAGCATTATAATCTCTTACCCAATTGTGCCACATTGCATCCCACTTATGGAATACATATACAAATTACTCCCTTTCCCAACTGTATGTCATTTACAAAATGAAAGACTTCAGCATACCAGCTGTTCTCAATAATGTAGCCTATGAGAATCCAACCATGTACTACTGAAAGAGCTGCACCAGCAGTCCCTTACCCCTGCTACTGTGCTGTCTCATATAAACCGAGCAAAGAAAAATCACTTGTTGAAGTGGCCACTTCTAAAAAAGGGCAAATACCAAAATGATTGCTATTATGAGAGACACTTTTCTTTTCCTTTAGTACACTGAAATACTTATCAGCAAGAACCTGATTAAAAGAAAGTATGTGGGCTTCTTGATACACCAATACTCTTTTGCTTTCTTGGAGTTCATTTTTGATGTATTGGTTAATTGAGTAGATAATCTGGTCCATAGAGCTTTTGTAGGCATGGCCCAGGACAGCCCAAGGCACATAAAGCAACAAGTATTACAACAAATGCTAAAAGTATATTTTAGTAACAGTAAGTCAGTTGGGTTACAGATACACAGTCCAAATGTCACAAGTAATAAGAAAATAATGGTAAATGCAGTTATGTGGTAAAACACAGTTACAGGGAACACAAATAATGTGTGCATACTGACCTCATATTAACAATATTTAAAAATATCAAAGAAAAAATACTGAATTGCCAAATAAAATAACAAAATAATTATCATAATTTTCTCGAAAAAAGAGACTTATTTACTCTCTGATGGGTGGCGATGAAGTAACTTTATTTTGAATGAAACTTTATTCATTTGTAACAGGTTGGATCTAGGTCCCAGAAGAGTATTTTTCTCTACAAGTGAAATAGGGTAGATCTCTGATCTCAGTAGACCAACTTCAGGCTCAACCCCGGAAGATACAGTACAAAACTAACAAGAACAGATGAACAATTTAGTTAAGCATCACACAGCTCATGAGCAAAGTTTGTAGACAGTATTAGCAATACACAAGTTGATTCATTTGGTTTGATTGTGGTATATATGATACAATTTCTTATCTAGGTACCACAGTAGCAGCTTACAACATATAAATACAATAGCCTGAAAGTAAGGGTTTCATTAACAAAATTACACTATCCATGAAGGAAACCAGTTAACTTTCTTAAGGTTTACCAGAGATATAAACCTATTTTTGGTGACATCCAACTGGAAGAGATGTTTGAGCTGCAATTAATTTGAGAACATATATAATTTTGCCATTAAGATGTTTAGAACCTTAGCTGTTCTGGATTTTAATGCAATAGAACTCATGTGATAGCTTGCATTAAGTTGTTTCAACACATTATCTCACGTTTTTGCATTTTGTATAAGTAAATAATATATAATCCAGCATAACACAAAATAAATATGATTCTTCATGCCCATGGATACACTTATAGAATATTCCATTCATTATCATAAAACTGACAAGCAGCTCATTGATTTTAAGATTACTTTCACCTAGACTCTGAGGTACACCAAAAATCAGACATGTACCTTTCATTGGATTCATTGCTATCTGCCATTAAAAGGGAAACTCTCAGCCTTGATTTTCTTTCCAGTTTTAAGAACAAACAGATCTAGAAGAACAAATAAATAAATCAGAATAAATATTACCTGTGATGTCACACACATGCTTCCTGACGTATCCACACAAAAAATAACAAGGGAATCATCTGGAACATTTAAATAGTCAGCAGAGGGCAAAGAAATGCTTGCAATATCATCTTTCATAGGGATGGACTTGAGTTGCTGTCTCAATGAATTCTCTTTATTGCAGAACTCACATTTCCATACCTGAAAACAAGAAAACATCAGAATGTATATGAATGAGATGGTAACTCTGTCCTATAAATAGTGGAGACACAATGTACATTTACACCAAGTTTGAAAGTTAATCAGTGTGTTTTTTAAAGAAATAAGGAAACTGGCAGAAACATTTTTGATACGTTTGTTTAAAGTGAATAACCAACAATAAAAGTCAGTAATATAAGGTAATGAGGCAGATTATCAATTAGATCCCTTGATTAAATGTAATTACAGCTACAAATAGGCAGTGAAGTAATAATAAATAATGTCAAGGATAAAAAGATACAGTCAGAGCATCTTCAGACAACATGGCCTATGGCTGAAGTACGAAATACAAATGTGAAAGATGGTATTGATTAAATAAAATAATAAATTCAAGGTATCATAGTATTAAACATACAGAATGAAATACTTTTACATGTGTTCTGTTGACAGAACACATTTACATGTTCTCTATCAACAGGATGGAACAGGGCAGAAATACTCACATACTATATCTAATGATGGTAAGTGTAGAGACTAAAAAATGAACAGAAAGATAAAGGGATATTAGATAAAAATTGAATATTGATAAAGATTAAACAAGCGTAGAGTAGGGGAGAAGGCTAGAAAAGTGTAGTTTCATAGAAGATTAGATCATGGTGAGAAAAGTGTATCAGATTAGACAGTTCTTTGCTTTGGAGCCATCAATATGAAACAAACATGATTCAAGATATCTGAATTACTGAAATGACAGAATGTATTTCTCAAACTGCCAAGACAAAGTCCATAGTCTTGAAAATAGAAACAGAAGCTGGAATTTACAGCAAAATACAAACACAGTGGTTATAAGGGTTTATGAAAATATCTGAGCATGGTGAAGGTTTAATCTAACCTAAGAGTATTATTATTTATTCTTGTTATACAAGTTGCATGTATGTTAATACTGTTGCACTGTTTAAAAAGTGCATTTAAGATGAATATGCAGGAATATTTTTGCTACTTACAATGCTTCTTAGACCCATTTCAGTTGCACTGATAGACGATATTGCTGCACAACATTTCTTGCAGAATATGGGCGCATTTTCAGTAGATTGCACTGTATATGAAATGAAGAACAAGTTTAATTAGAAGTAATGTGACCTTAACCTTTCTTCACTTTATAGTCATGACATCAACATATGTTAGTTTAATACAACCCCAAATCTCTGCAACCTATAGTAGTTGTATATGTTATTTTTCATATATTATATTCAGAGGACTGTACTTTGTTATGTTTTGACTTCTAAAGATGGATGATAGGAGGTGGTTAGTATTTTTCTTTAAGTTCTAAGCTATGCATCTTGTTTGATGTTTTACTCCTGTATATTAATGCTATCCCTTTAACCTAATAGGCTGAGGTAAATGGAACTTCCTGAGCAATGATTCAACAGAGTATGAGGCTCTGTGGGTGAGCAGTTTTAAGGCAATTCTGTGCAAAAACTCTGCATTCTCTATGGTGACAACTAAATATTTACAAGACATACTGTTTTTCTCCATATGCATTGTAAAGAAAAATTTAAAAAAATAGTGTTTTTATATGGAAAAAGGAAGATAAATTTATCACCCAAAACATTTTATAAACATTCTTCCCTTTATTATAAAAGCATGTAATTTTTAATTTTCCTTAGAAAGATCAACTCTCATGGAGTCAAGAGCTCCTCTATTCCACTAAACAGGAAGGTAAGATGTCTAATAAAGTCCAACAAGGCCAATTACAAGGTCAGGATAGTCTCGCAGGCTAAGGACAATTACAAGCCTTCTTCAGCAATGTCTGGAACCTTAAAGGTAATACTCAGCAGTGTGCTGAACTGGTGGTAAATTGCCCAAGCTTCAGTGACCAGGGAGACAGAGCAAATCTAATGGCTGATAAATTTAGCTCTAACTTCACCCTCCACAGCCTTCTGTAAAATTCCTTCTTGCATATCCCCCCCCATTATCAACATGGGCGGGTCCTGGAGGTACTTTTTAAGGCCAAAGCACTTCTTCAGTGAGTCCCAAGAATATCCCTGGTTGCCTCCTAAATAGCTTTGTGATAATAGGAAGTACTGCCAGCCATGCAAGGAGAAGTGGGGCAGTGGATGTGTAACATATAACATCACAGCTAGCTGGAATTTTCTAAATAATTTTGTCATTCGTATATCAAACTGATTTGTACAGATGCTTATGCTGAAAATGTATTTGTGAGGTTTGCTTGTGTTAACATGTATCAACAGTGCTCCCTGCTGGAAGGAAAAGAAATGTACATGTATTATTGTAACTGAATTAAATGTATATGTTTTAACAGAGGAGTGGAAGAGAAGAGGTTAATCTCAAACTTTAAATAAAAATAAAATTTATTTATGATTTTTAAGCCAAAAAAATGTTATCACACAGTTTTATATAGCCAGAGATGCAATGTTTGTGCTAGAGAAGCAGTTGTTGTCCTGTAGTAAGTAGTGGTGGAATTTTTGTTTGTTTTATGGCTTCCAGATGCTTTAATAACACTTAGATAAAGGTCTAGTGCATATTGAAGCACATAGGTGCTAAACCCTGGCAGCTTCTAGTGATGGGGATAGTGAGGAAAACATAGTCAGATGATCAGATGTGCGTGATGTCATTCTGTAAGCCAGAAATAATATTTAGATATTAGTCGGAGATTGCTCACAGCATTCTGTACTCTATCTGACAACAAGGACCACTCACCCACATTATCTTGCCTTGCTCTATTCAGTAAGTAGGAACAGTAATTCTTTAGATTAGTCAGTGAGAATAGTTAAGCATTTTTTTCAGTAACTGAGTGACTCTTTCAAGCTGTGTTATTTTCAATATTTCCTGTGCTGAAACTCTGGGGTTTACTGTAAATAGATATTTAGTATTTTTTTGTTCTTTTATTATTTATTATTAAATATATTTAAACATATTGCGGTGGTGGTGCTGCGGTAGCATTGTCGCCTTACAGTAAGACGTTGTCCTGTTCGATTCTCAGCTAAAGCATCTTCTGTGTAGAGACATGCATAAATGGGCATACCTTCATTGAAGGTTGTGCATCAGGGCTGGCAACTTGGCACATAAAAATCTACTGCCAATCATTAGCGGACTGGAGTTCTGCTGTGGCAACCCCTAACCGGGAAAAACCAATAGACACAACAACATTAAATATATTTAAACGTTTCATTGTAGCTGGTCCTTTTTAGAAAATATTTAAGCTTTGAGAGTATTTACATATATTTATTTAGTGATAACTGTGGCCACTCCTGAAAGCCTTGCTGTTTGGTCAACATTACCATTTGTATTACTATTAATTTCACTCAGTATAATTGGATACCCTTTTATGAGACTTATAGTAACTGACTGGTGGCAGTGAATCTACCTTATAGTCTGGGCAAAGTTGGTAGAACGGGTAATCTGTGCCAGCCTTTCCCAGGTGTGTGTGTGTGTGTGTGTGTGTGTGTGTGTGTGTGTGTGTGTGTGTGTGTGTGTGTGTGTGTGTGTGTGTGTGTGTGTGTGTGTGCGCATGTGTTTGTGTGAAAATTAAATCTAAAAGAGTTTCTTTGTCAGTTACTTGGTCAGGGACATGAAGCACTGGTTTCACAGAGAGAGTGATGGAGGACTTGGCTTGGACACTCAGCTGAAGACTTAACTCTGAAGCTGTGCCAGTGGGGAGCCTTACTGGGGATCTAGGGAGAGACGGAGAGGGAAACCAAGACCCTGGGCTGAGTGCGTTCCCTGTGTGCTCTTAAGGGAAATTGTGCTTGATGCAGAAAGGTCTGCATCTGGAAATACTGAGTGTATTCCTTTGTATTCCAAGTGAACGTCCCTCTCCAATGTCAGTGGTGAGTATTCAGGCTCCTTGATTACTGGCCAAGACTGGGGGATGTCACAAGCCTAAAACATAACCTAGCAGGAAGACTTGAAGCACTCTTCAACTACAGCATCAAAACAGGTTGCATGCCAAGTGAATGGAGGGTCCCAACTCTCATCCTTCTTCATAAGAGTTGACCATCAACTGATCCTGGGAACTACAGACCCATCAGTCTGACAAGTCTAAAATGCAAAGCCATGGAATAAATTATCATGGAAATGATCAGCAAGTATATTCTCAACCTACACACATGGGACACATTCCAGTTTGGCTTTGTTAAGGGAAGGTCTTGCCCACTTAAACTGGTAGACTTCTTTGAGATTGTTAGCATGACTATGAATGAGGGAAAAATGGTGCATACTGCCTACCTTAAACTGGTCGAGGCATTCATTGCAATGTCATACTCAGATATTGTTGACAAACTCTCAAAACTAGGTATAAATCTCTACATAACTCACTGATTTGCCAGCTGGCTGAAAGATAGGATCCAAGAGGTCATGATTTTTGAGGTCACCTCCACCAAAATTGTGAAAGACATGGATTAAATCTCAGTGTAAGGAAATGCATTATAGTCCCCTTTGGGAAATCGTCCACCCAAACTAATTATTTCAATAATAAAACAACCTTAACAGTTGACCCAGTAGTTAGGGATCTGGGAACATATGTAGACAGTAACCTGGGCTTCAACCAACACATAGTTAAGATAGTAAAAAATCATTCTATGTAGCCCAAATCATAAGCAAGGGTTTGGCATCTATGTCCAAGGAAATTATAGTACCACTCCACTACCCTTATCAAACACATCATTGAGTATAATACCCCCCTTTGTCAAGTACCTAACCAGGCATATGCAAGATTAGGAACTTCCTCAAAAGTTCCTCATCCGGAGAATCAAGGGTCTGAATACTCTGTCCTATACAGATTGCCTTAGGCCCTATCTCTATACTCAGTCTTCTACAGGTTACTGAGGGTTGATCTATGCATAGCATATAAGACATCTCAGATACAGCTTTTCTGGATCTCTCATCCAGAAGACAAAGAGCACTAGAAACACTAGATCCAAGGGTCTAAACATTGTGTGCAACATAAATAAAACCTGCTGGAGAGACCAATGTGTATCTCAAAGGATCCCCACACTATGGAATAAGCTCCCATCTACACGAAGCAGAGTTTATTCCTGAACCTGTTCAAAAGAAACCTTAATCATTGGATGGGAAATTGCAAGTTCATCCCCCAGTCTGGTCCACATGTCTCTGATGGACAGAGGAGGACAATAAGTAAATTAATCAGTAACTAACATAACCCCCCCAACATAACCTTTAGCTAGCTCTTTGCTTATATACCCCACCACATAGACATCCAAGGAACTCTGGGACAAAACTGGATTGGGTTGCATGGCTAGGCTTGTAAAGACCCTGGTGGTCATTAGCATAATGTAAACCTATGAACCCAGAAATGCAACATGGGTTGATATTAGGTTGCCTGTACAAAAGAAACATCCACAGACTATATTTCAGTTTTGATATCAAAGGCAAGAGAAGAAATCGAAAGGTAAACTGCTAGAGATTTGTTTTCATACCATTAGGGCAAATGTTCACAAGAACTATGAAGTTAGGCTATTTAAAATAAAACAATACTGATAAGTGAATATCTTCAGAGATGCAACAAAATGAGAAACAGAAGGCTGCCTTTAAAGCTGTAAATAAGGGGGAGAAATTATGCATTTTAATATGAAAAGGTAATCACTGTAGGCCAAGACATGATGTCCTTAAAACAAATAATAAAACAGAAACAATCTGAAGTGGAAAGCGAAGCTGCAAGATTTGGAGGAAAATAAAGCAGCAATTAAATATGAGTTGTAGAAGCAGATTCACAAAAATCATTAACTAAAAAACATAATAAAAAGATGGGCTTAACAGATGGATGATATTGAAAATTGCTCAAGAGGGAACAATATCAGGATAATTGGAATACAACAGACAACGAGCAGCAAGATCAGTTTATAATGTAGCTTTTAAATAAGATTTGTGATACCAGGAAATTAAAAAAAACACTAATACAGAGAGTGCACGGACTAAGGTGACAGCAAGCAGCAGCATAAAAAAGACACAGGCATGTTTTCGTATGTTTCTATTCCTTTGCTGTGAAAAATGAAATAAGGCACAAAAAAGACAAAGTTATCCCATTTAGAGGGGTGTTCATACAGCTGGCAGAGATCACTCAGAAAGAAAGCTATACTACAGGTATTAAATGAAATAAGATTGAATGGAGCAGCTGCATGGTTGAAATACTCTGCAAATTTGGAAGTACACCAGGAAGAGGAATGGTTCAGGCTACACAATATGGAGGATGTTCAAAACTTTAAACAAAGGTATTGGACAGCTGCCAGACATAGACTGGAAGAGCAACATTAAACATAGGAAAGGTACTGTAGAGACACTAGGAAGATATGCAAAGTGAGATATTGAAGCCCCGCAGGGAAGAAGACTATTAGACCAGGAAGTAAAGAGGGTATTGTTTGCCGCTAAATGAGATTACCAGGAAATAAATCACAAAGATAATCTGAAGCAGATGAAAACAGAGACAAGATGGTGGATGGGAAACAAGAGGAAGAGATAAATCAAATGAACAGAAGAACAAGAAGCCTCTCTCAAGGGAGATTTAGGCAGAAAAGCTGAGAAAGAAGTAGAAGCAGAGACAGATGAAGAGCTTTAAGGAGATGGTAGAATGGCCTGTCAGACAAATAAGGGACTAAAGATGCTGAATAGAAGCTTTTGCAATGGATGTCAGAGATGAAGGACTGGACTACAAGAGGACTAAAAGTGACCACAGAAACAAATTAACATTTTGGAAACAAAATACATAAATTTAAGCAATAACAGAGTCGTTACGACTAGTTACATAGAAAAAACGTACACAGAAAAATGTTCTCTCTCTCTCTGTATATATATATATATATATATATATATATATATATATATATATATATATATATATATATACACACACATATATTCTAATGAACATGTAGAACATATACATTAGTTTCTGAAGTAAATCTGAGAGAGAAGACAAGACTTAGAAAGGAGAGAGATATAGTGTGTAGAAAGGAGGTAGATATAGTGCGTTTGTTGATATGTCTTCTTTTGAAACAGGAATATTTGGCTACGATGAAGAAGTGCTTTTCGAGTTGCAGTCTGTATTTAAAGCAAGTGTTGATTTCCTTTAAGTCAATAGGGAGAGCTTTCCAAATAAGTGGAAGGAACTGACACTGAAGGTTTTGTGACTACGAGCAGTGCAGAAAGGATGTATTAAATGAAACAGATCCTTACCTTGTGATGCACTCCCCAGGGTACTCAACATCAAAACTTTACAAACAATGGGATGAGCTGAATTGATTCCCAGGGCAATGATGGGTAATGCAGTCAAAGGGGACAAAGGGGCAAATGGGCAAAGGGGCTAGTTTCCATGGTAAGCAATATATTTTTCATACCTACTTGATGATGCACAATGAACTGCAATAAACATAAGATTAATGACTAGGTCTTAGGAAAATATGTAATAATTGTTGATGTAACTGGAGGGCTTGAAAAAGAATGTATGGGGGAAATACAGGAAAAGTAAACAGCAACTCAGAGACAAATGTTTCATAAAGAATAAGCGGAATCATAAACATGGAAAACAGGAAAAAATATGTAGGACTACCACACAAATGAAGCTGGTGCTACAGACTGGTGAGCAACAATGGGGAAGGGAGACCAATGAATGGGAATGCTGTAATATATAAAGATTATGACATCAGTACTTTGTTAGCATGCAATGTATTAGTTTTGGGACCATATTTCTCAGTTGGCCAGATTTTTGCCTCTTACTTTTGATCTGTTCCTCATAAAATTTGTGGTTTTCTGGCAGATCACTGAGGATTGAAGTATATAAATAATAACATACATTTGAGTTGCAAACTTCATATCCTTCAGAAAATACATGTTAATACAAATCCTATTATTCCTGCAACTTTCTAAGTTTACAAAAGCAATATTTAAAATCTGTTCCTGTTTTTTGGTCTTTTGCTCCCCAGCTTCCTTATTTTAGGCTTTGTGCAGATTTCTTGCACTAAGAAGTTGAAAGGTATGTGAGGGACATTGCAGGGGCGCAAAGAAAAGTCTGAAAAGGCCCATGCCTGGGACGTATCCATGCATATGTGAGAGCCAAACCACAGGGATCTAGAGGCTGGGAATGGTGGGGAGGTATCTAAGTGTAGGCAGCTACCAAAGAATGCAATGATCAGCTTGGAGTGTAGGCCCAGAGAAGGATCATGCCAGATGGCAACAACTGGGAAAGCAGTGAAGGGGAGGCAAAAACAACAAGGAAAATATAACTGGTATATTTATTTATAATTGTTTACTGGGATGTTGAACTGACCAATACTGATCAATTCCAGGCTCAGACTGGGTGGAATACAAAGCATTTCACAAACCAAAAATACAGAAATGTAAGCAATAACAGAGTAGTTAAGACGAGTTACTTAGAAAAGCTGTACATGTACATTCTAGTGAACAAGCATGAGGTAATGTACAATACAGACATTAGTTTCTAAGGTGAGTCTACCTTTAGGAAATCTGAGAGAGTAGAACAGACTGGGAAAGAAGATAGGTATATTGTCCGTTAGGTAATTTGTCCTGTGTTGAAGCAGGGACATTTGACTTTGGTGAAGAAGTGTTTTTTGAGTTCCATTCTGAATTTGGAGTAATTATTGATTTCCTTTAAATTGATGTGAAGAGCTTGCCAAAGAGTAGGTGTTTGACAGGAGAATGCATGTGCAGTTCTGCAGAGTTTGGTTCTAGGGGAAATGAGAGTTGGTGTGGCTTGTGAGTAATGTCAGGTTGTATGAGCCATTTTTTTCATGATAGGTGCAAGGGGGGTAAATGTCTGGAGCTGCAATGGTTTGTAGAGTTGGGATCCTAACAATAGGTTGTTAGATCTTTGTTTTATGGGTAGCCATTTGGCTTTTTCTATAGTGATACAGTGATACTCAGAGAGAGATCGCCCGGAGTATGGCAGTGTTTTTCTTGGAAGCAGAAGTGAAAATGGGAAGTCCATATTCAAGCTGAGAAAGTAGAACTCCATTGCTAATGGCTGCTCTGGCTTGTTGGGATAGAAATGGAAGTTTAGCTTGTAATCAAATCTAATCTTAGGTATTTAAAGATGGACACTGTTTTGGGGGAATGGTTGTGTAAATAAAAGATAGTTAAAGAATCAGGTGCTTGGTGAATTTTCTGTGGAGTTCCAAAAAGTATGATTTTGGTCTTTGAGAGTTTGAGAAGTTGTTAAATTACATGTAACATTGGAGGTTCATCAAATCCCACAGAGAATGGTGGGAAACATTGTTCTATTACAAGAAACTAAACTGGAAATCAGAATTAGGGAGAAGATACTGTATTAAGACTACCGAAAGGAAAAAACTGACAGCAAGGTAGGGGGTGGGGGGGGATGAGAGGGGATTAGCAATACTATTTCATACAGGGCTTATGACAACAACATAGAAAGTCATACAAAGTGGGATATGTTGTTGGATTATCTGCAGGGAAGGCTGGAAGTTGCACACTGGACAATAGGAAACATATGCACCAAACAGCGATGAATAAGGATTCTACGAGAATGTTTTTGCTCACTGGGCAGAGACAAGAAGAGATGAAATAGAGATAATAGGAGGGACTACAGTGTCACCATAGATGCAGACAAAGACAGCTTGTATGAAAGGAGGGGCAATAACAGAAATATAAGACAACAACTAGCCCAAGGAATGAAAGAGGAAGGGTGGCTGGACATATGGAGAGAAAGGTACCTAAATGAGAGAAGATAAACCTTCACAAGAAACATTTTGCTCCAGGGCAAGCAAGTTAAGAAAACATAACTAAAATAAAGAAAAATATCCAAATACAGCAGAGACATATATCAGATCATACAGTAGTGAGACTTAAGGTAAGAGTGCCAGAACAGAAAACATTGGGAAATGTGTGGATGTGGGCTAGCTGTAAATGGAAGGAGACTTTGGACAAGGAAACACTTTAAGGACTAATAAAGGAGTCAATACAGGACAATATGAAAGAGAATGGGATGAAGGTCACTGTCAGGAACAACTGATTCAACACAGAAGGAAAGCAGCAACAATGATTGAGGAGCTGGAGAGAAAGCTAGATGTGGCACAGAAGGAAGCTGAGAGAAATTAAAGTAGATGAGAAGCAGTATGGATCAGAGAAAAACAATAACAATAGAACTGGAGAGGAACATTTTTATGGAGTAAGAAATTCACCAATGGACTGGAGGGACTACAGGTGAATAGTGGGGGAGACATAAGGGAAACACCTAACCAAGAAAGACAGGAAGATGTAGACAAGTACCCAGGGCTCTCTGTTGGGAAAAGTGCGAGAAAAACAATAGTGAAAAACCTAGAAAAAGTTGTGAAGAAAAATAAGGGATACTCTCCAGAGAGGGGGAGAGAAATCTTATATACAATGACTATGATACTACCAATAATCCTCTATCTACTCCATAATGTTCAAATAGACCCAGGAGACAAAAGGAAACAGCAACTGGAAAAAATGACATAGAGGACTTGGTCAGTAAAGGTAAAGACTGAGCAGGGCAGAATGAGAAAGAATAGAAAAAAGAGGGCTGTACTGACATCATTCACTGGACAGAAACAGACGAGAAGGAAGTTAAGCTAAACAGAGTACAGCAGAGAGTGGCATGGAGAAGATTACTAAAGGAAATGAATGAAACAGCACTAAAAGAACTGATGCATGAAATGGGGTGAAGGGAACCCCAAAAGACTATGTCAAACAGAAGGGTAGGGGCAAGGATGGCGAAGAAAAAATAAGACAGCTCAAGGCAAACTGGAATTGTTCAAGAGAAAGATTTGATATACAGATGAACGGTTTAAAACAATAGAGGTATTAATGCAAAATTATGGAAGACCAGTGAATCAGTGGTGAAACTAATTTATATTCATGGAGACTTCGAAAAAGAATACAGAGAGGGCAACCAGGGGAAAGAAACAGGCAGGAAAGAAGAGAAAAAGAAGACAAAATGGCACTCTTGGTGAAATGTATGAGGTTAGTGAAGTAAATGAAACAGAACTATGAAGTGTTACGAGAAAGAGAGCACAAGACTGAAGAACAGAGAATGAGAAACAACTGGGAGAAAGGCAGTGTGGCAAATGAAGAAAATAAACAGAGTGGGACATTAACTCCTGAGAATATTGCACAGATGGTATATAATCCTCATGAAATTGGTAAAAGAAGGCAAGAAGGAGAACAGTAGGTGCAGGAGGTATCAGGAGGAAGAGGCAGGGATGATGTACATGCTCATGTACTGTGGGTGGACACAAAAAGTCTGGAAATAGACACAGATGATTTAAGGAGACATACTTCAAAAGGAAACAGAGCATACTTGGGAAGTCTGTGTAAGGGGTATAAAGAAAGAGGAAAGCATCTGGAAAGAAAAAGAAACAAAAATTATCAGACTGCAGAACACTGAAATTAAACCTATTGCCACTCTAAATTGGAAGGGGATAAAAACACCACTGAAAAAAGAATTGCACAAGAGGTTCCTAGACATGGGTAGAAGATGGCAGAATCTGATGAGAATAAGGAAAGGGGGATGAATATTCAATGTAAGGAAATATTAAAATAATACAGTAGTAAAAATCATACCAGGCGGAAGGATAAAGTGAACTTAAAAGGGAACCAAGGGGGATGGGAATAAGAGAATAAGGATATGGTAGGCAATGAAGCAGCCAACCACAATGAGATATGGTACCCCATGCAAGAATACTGCACATGAATGTAACATACTCTATAGAGTCAATGTAAACATCAGTTTTGGGCTGTGTCAGATGGAAAAGATAAGATGGACTGTAGTTAAGGATATAAATGAAAAAGAGACGGCCACTGGTGGTGATAAAGTGCACCATACATGAGAATGGCACTGCAGAGGTGATATGGAAATGTTTTTGTGCAATAAAGCTTGCCTATAAAAATGCCCAGAAGCAAACCGTATTGCAACATCATGGGCCAATGAGATCCCAGGAGGAGAAGAAGCAGGAGCAGATGTAGCAAAATGCATTTAAAGAAGATATGCCAAGGGGTAACGTTCTGTTACTTCCTGTAGCAGACTTAACTGAAAGTCCAGTTAGAATTGCACAGCAAGGGAAACTGTGCAGAAACAGAGAGCAAAGAGGGTGGTTTCAGTCCAGAAGAAGATTATCTAAGGGATTAATTTAATAGAAATAGATTGATATATTAAGACAGATGAAAGAAACTGATTGCAAAAAGTAAGACGCAACCTGATAGAGGGCTGGTAAAACAGATGTTCACAGTAATTAGAACTATGAAGAGAAATACATTTGATATAGCAGAAATAAATAGGACATACTACTATGAAGCTAAATTAATAAAAGATAAGGTGTTACTGCCAAAATATAGAGGAATAATTGGAAGGAAGGGAACAAGCAGAATGCCACCACAGAAACATAGAATTGAGAAAACTATAAAGTAACCGAGACAATAAGTATCACTGTTTGAAGAATACAGAACACTGAACATATCGTCAAAAATTCTTAGAAATAAATATGTGGTAAAAACAACATAAAATATTAAAATAGACTTGGATTTATCATACACTATTTTCAATAATAAACTAAAATATCAACACAAGCAGAAAAGCTTAGAAGGTATGCAGACAAATACAAAAGAAAAGTACAAACCAAGCAATTCGTTGATGGCCCAAAATGGTCTTATAGACAACTGGGAAATGAAATTAAAACAATAGAAACCTCACCAGCAAACAAGAAATAGGTACAGTTTGGAGAAGCATTTATAAAGATTCTCTTCTGCATAATGAAGATGCTGAATGGATATAAGATTTAAACAAAATGGTTCATAAGCCATAATACAGAGGATATGAAATGTAGGAAGCAACAGCCAGAGAAACTGAGACCTAGGAAAACCTCCTAACTGGATCTATATGCAGTACCTATCTACTGGTTAAAGGTATTAACATGTTTACACCAAGATTTTACCCTGGGTAAATATTACTTATATGCATATTCTGAGCAGATACCAAATTAGCTAACAAGAGGAAAAAATATACTCCACCTTAAGAGTGAACTTGCAGGTCATATAAGAAGTATAGACCAACGGTATATATATATATATATATATATATATATATATATATATATATATATATATATATATATATATATATGAAAAGTCTACTTTGTTTCATTGAATCTCATTTCACTGAATTTCATTTCACCCTGACCACTTCCCTGAAAACCTAAATTATTGAAAACTCATTTCACTGAATCTCATTTCACTGAACTGCAGTTAGTATATATATATATATATATA
The DNA here is from genome assembly GCF_019279795.1 of Protopterus annectens. NCBI lineage: Eukaryota > Metazoa > Chordata > Ceratodontiformes > Protopteridae > Protopterus > Protopterus annectens. The sequence goes on from NC_056751.1 coordinate 637,169,568, forward strand.
TATATATATATATATATATATATATATATGGCATCATGTAGAGTACTGTAAGGCAAGTAAAAGGTATACGCCCTTTTTCCCACTGTTGTGTGATCCTGGAGATAGTATATATAGTTGGGGAGGTGGGAGGCATACCCCCACATTGGAGGTGTACCCCCCATTTAGTTTGAGAATATATTGTCTTCTGGAGAGAGCTAGTCATTGGTGTTGTAACTATACATTTCTATTGTTTAAAATGTATTGTTCTGAAGTTTTTGATAAAATACAATATAAAACAAACAACAGTAAAATTGCTTTATACTTATTACATGGTATATAAAAAATAAAGTACACCAAGATTATATATCCTTTTCTCTGAAGGAGGTAGGAGCCTCCTCAAAAATGACTGCATATATAGGTCTGCAATTGTGGGACTGAATACATATTTGCTTACCTCATCTTATCCAAACATACTGAAAGTTATAAAGTACGAAGATAAGAAGTCTAAAATGACATCTTTGCTTAGTCTAGCAGAAGCATTTTGGAAAGGAGTAGGAATGGAAATGAAACCAGAAGTAGACAAGAATCTGACAACAACAGAAAGTGCCAAAATGTAAAAAAGAAAGAGTATATTAGAAAAGAACTGGAAGAAAAAGAAAGAAAATTGGAAAGGTACAAAAATAGTGCTAAGTATATTGGACACCTAGAATGACCACACGTTGAGCAAGATCTGATGCAGGAATGGTTAAGGAGAGGTGAACTTAAACAAAAAAATGGAAGGTTAATAATGGTGTCCCAAGATCTTGGGCTATGTAGCAAACTGATTTACCAAGTCTGCAGAAAAGGTGGGAGAGATAGACAAATGGAGGTTCTGTAAAATAGAACTTGAAGCAGTTGCATAGCTTATTGCTGGTTATAATACACTGTAAAACAAAAAAAAAAGAGTTGTTCAGCTTGTTTCTGTCATCCAAAAATTTTTATTGCCAAATTTTTGGATACAAAGTTAAAATCTGGAATTTCAGCCATTCAACAAATTTGTAAAGATACTTGGCATTTTTTAAAAAAATGTTAAGTGAAGCTCCTTTTTCTAAAGATATCATTTTTGTTACCATAGATGTTCGCAACTTGTTTTCAGTGATACCCCATGAGAAAGGAATTCTGTGGTTAGAGGAACAACTGTTTAAAGACACCCATTTAAGTTCTGGGGACGTCAATGTTATGTCATCACTTATGGATCTGTTTTGAAAAATAACTTTTTGTTTTTTGAGGCCCAGTTTTTTAGGCAAACTACAGGGGTGGCAATGGGGACAGCTTGTGCCTCCCTGTTTGCCAACTTTATTATGGCCCAATGGGAAGATGAATACGTTTTGGATGGCCCCTTTAAAAGTTGTTGGTCAATATATACCAGATTTTTGGACGACATTTTTTTGTTGTGGACAGGCTCACTTGAACAATTAAATGAATTTTTAGTTTATATCAACAATACTGAAGATTTATTGAAATTTTCTCATTTGTGTGATTATAAGGAGATCACCTTTTTGGATTTACACATTATTAAAGATCTTGAAAATAATAAATTTGTTTCTAACATCTTTCGTAAATCTAGCTTCTCCAACACATATTTACATTTTAATAGTGGACATCTTGTACATCAAAAGAAGGCCGTAGTAAAAGGCCATATGTCAGGTTAGCAAGAATGGTTTCAGAAGACCCTCAATTTTATATAGAGTGTGACAAGGTTAGTAAGATGTTCTTGGCTAGGGGGTATCCGAGTGAATTTTTGTTTAATATATATCAAGAGGTAGTTCAAAAAAGGCAAAGTGTTTTTATGCACCAATTTTAAGGGGCAATTTTACATTTAATAATGACAATGGAACATCCCATTGGGATAATCAGGCATTTATTTGTACCTATAGCCTTGACTCTTCATAAATAGTGCACATCATTAACCAGTACTGGTGGATAATTTCATCAGATCCTGATGTTCAATCAATACTAGGTACTAGACCAAAAATCACTTAAAGAAAGTATGTTACCTTTAAACAACTTTTAGAAGGGCGGTACAATAGTAAAGGTAAAGGGTCCTGTAAAATTGGATCTTATAAATGTGGTGCATACAGACAGTGTCCACAAATAGCTAATATTGATACTGTAGTGGTAAACCATCAGAAACTTAGAGTTAGTCAATATTATAATTGTAATACTTCTTATGTGGTTTACATTGCATTGTGTAGAAAATGCCCTTGTTTTTATGTGGGCAAAACCTCTAGAAGGTTAAGAGACCATATGTATGAACACCACATAGATATTAAAAAGGCTATAACTACTAATGCGTTATATATACATTTTAATAAATATTGTGACCATGAGTTTATATTTTTTTACAGTGGATTCCATTAAGCTGGATATACAGGGGAGGGTTATTGAGGAGCATTTAAACTATAAAGAACTATTTTGGCAGGTTACATTGAATGCAACAACCTATACAGGTTTAAATGAAACCTGTTCCCTAGCCCCTTTATTAAAACTTAAAAACCATACTGCTTAAAAATCTTATTGTTTTAGAATTTTATTGCATGAAAAATATTTGATGAGTTTTGCATATTTATTTATTTTTATTGATGCCATATATCAAAGGGTTTTAACTATGCAAAATTAGTTTTAAAACTGCATAGTTTTAAAGTTAATTGTTTAATTGTTTGATTGTTTTATTAGTCATGTGATTGAAGTTTTGCATATTTAAATGGTATTGGGCTAAAAGTGCAGTAGTTCTGATGAAGTTCAGTCAACTCTGAACGAAAGTGCTCAACTGTTTGTGGAAAATAAATTTGGATTTTTATTGCACCAGTGCCTTGGTTTCTTCAGTGTCAAAGGAGTCTACTTTAGTTGGTTTTGGTTCCTGGTTCATATTTCTCTGTTTTTAAATTATGCAAGATCAAGGAGACAGTAGTGACAGACATTTTCTTTCAGTGCCCATCAGAAGATTCATGCCAGTGCAGCTGGTGGTTCTCGGGGCAGGTAGGCCTGGGTTAAGTGGAGTGTGCATGACAGAGGTCTTAGTATGGCTCTTCAGGGCAGTGGGTTAGTATTCTGTCACTCTTTTACTCATTTGAGCCAAGCAGTTGGGCGCTTTTACATTACTGCCATTGCTGCTCTTGTGCCTTTTGGTCATTTAACGGCCGCAGGGTTTGTTTCACTTACTGCTGATTGCTTCTGGTTGGGCTACGTGGCAGCGACCTGTGTCTGGGGTTTTCTTGCAGTCTGCCATTTCTCTTAAAGTGGTACTTGTGGGTATTGAAAGCAATTGGAGTTACCACATGGCTATCTTTCAATGGGGACTTTCAGAATTCATAGGAAAAAAAAAAACTTTTGTTCTATCACTTTTATAAGTTGTGAAAGTAACATTTAAAAGGGTCCCTACTTTGGGCTGTTGTCCCCTTGTTATTGATAGTTTTGTTCAGATTACTTGCTTTAAGAGGTTGAGAGGTATATAGTGTGTGGACATGATTTTTCTTTGTCCTTTGGGGGTTGAGTTGCTCGATGGCAGTTGTTTTTGCATTGATTTTTCATAGTGGGGAGATGGGGCTCCGAGGCTGTTTCGCAGGCTTTCAGGCACACAAGTCACAGACATTCCCTGGGAGAGCATGGTGTGGATGAAGCATCATGGTGGGGATTGGTCGAGGGGGGGGGATCTAGCCTACTGAAGGATGATAATATTTTAGGCTGAGTGAAGTCAGAGGTGTCCTGCTATTTAAGAAGTATATGGGATTATTGTATGGATTTCGTTTGGTTGGCCTTTCATTTATTAGCCTGCTGAAAGACAATAACTAAGGGTAGTTAAGTGAGACAGGTAATGATGGGGGAATGGGAATGTGTTTTAAAAAAAAAATCTTTCTTACTGCTACTTCAAGTACTGATAGTGAGGGAAGGTAGGAGGGCTTCCATTGAGGTCTAGGGAATATTCACAGGCACAACTACTTTTATTTTTGGTAGCAGTTCTTGGAATGGGCCAGATTTTCAGTGGCTAGATTTACTTCATACTTATTTTTGTTCCCAAATTCGTGGGGTGGTGCAAGGGGTATTTCCGCAGTGTGGCTTGGATGAGCATGTCCGTATTGATTTACATTATTAGGAATCTTTGCCAAGTGATTTTGGTAAAGGGGGATGGATGTTGAGTGTGGGGATTCATGTGGTTTGTAGGCTTCCTACTTGTGCAGGACCTGTTGCATTGGCCTTGGGGTCTGTAAGAACATTAGTTGGAGGTTCTCTGGTTTTAGGTCTTGGTGCAGCTGTTGTTGGTAGCTTCATTTTGAGGTACAGCTTTGCTCAGGTTTTGGGAGAAAGACTTTGCCATGTCGGTCAGGGGGGGTACATTGTTGGCTCGGTAGCTGCAGAGTGTGCTGGGTATGGAACTGAGCGGGCAGGTTGGGTGGTTTTTGGACTGGTGTGCTGTTTGTGGAACAGCAGTTGGGTGCTTGAGAGCAGTTGCAGGTGTTGGTCCTGTGCTTTATGTGGGGTGTCTTGCATGTCTTCCTGTATGAGGACATATCTCGCAGCTGTCAGATTTTCATAGAATGGTCAGGCTTGCCTCATGTTTAGATTTGTGGGGGGGGATATTAAGCCTGCAGTAAGGGTATAACAGGTTGTGGGTATGGATGACACACGCACACTTACCTGGGGTGGGCCTACTGGGTGAATGCACTATGTTGTAGTTCAGAAGGTCTTGGGTTGGAGACTTGGCAGGGGTAATTATTTAGTTACATGGTGGCTCAATCAGGTAGGAGGTGGTCTACTTTTCATGGTCTAGTATAACTTTAACTGGGGGTCAGGATAATTATCAGGTGATTATCATAGTGATAGAACAGACCTTCATGGTAGAAGAATTTAATTTGGACATAATTGGTGTGGGCTAACAGGAGAGTTCCCCGGGTGTGCTACACCTGAGAGGAAGGGGTATACTGGGGGGGTATCTTTCTAATATAGTAGGCATGTTATCTACCACTGCTGGGTGTGGGTTGGATTAGGGATATTTGTAGAACAAGTGGCCAAAGGTGAAGCTGCCTAGAGTTCATTTTCTTGGGGATTTTGGTCATGGTTGGTTAACAGGGGGCCAAGTGAGGTGCTACACTGGAAGTAGAGTAAAACGGTGTAAGGATTGTTTATGGCAGGGGTGCATTTCCTTTAGGTGGAGTAGAGTCACAGCAGTCATAGCATTGTGGGAGGTATGGGTGGAAGGTTGGATGTTACATGTGTGCTTTATAACAGTAGGTCAGGTATGAGGGGCTTTGTAGGTGTGCGAGGGTTGGGGATATGTAGGAGGTAGGTATTTCAGGTTAGGCTAAAGTTATAAGGAATAAGCAGGACATGGTTTTGGGTTTCTAACAGATGTTAGTTACTGGACGTAAGGGGATACATTGATAGGGAAGCTTTAAAGGAGTAAGGCAAGAGTAAGCAGTGCATTAAGTATGTTGAGTTCGGGTAGAAGCATTGTATTGCTCATGGGAATTTAGTTGTTTTTCAAAGGTGACAATAGGGTTGGGATTGGTTTAGGCCTTGGTGTCAGAAGGGTGGTTCATTTGGGGAAGGGATGGGGATTTTGGCTGGTTCAGTTTAGCAGGCATCAGTCTTGCAGAGAAAGTTGGGGAATGGGGACCTGCTTCACTTGTTATGTTAGTGGTAGGGTTGTTGGTGCTGGCAGCTGAGGCATGTCAGGTGGGGGTTAGAAGGATTCAATGCTTATGGTATGATCATGAAGGTTGGTTTATAGGTTGGGTGGTTAGACGGACAGAGGTTGGCTATTGTATTGATGAGTTTTCTGCAGGGATTGGTCTGGGAATATCGAGTTCAAGGTGTTACAGTTTCTGTGGCATTGGTTATGGCTGTAGGTAGTCATTATGGAAATGTTTTGAGGTTCAGCAAAGGCAAAAAGGTCATTAGGTGTGATGCTTGTATGGGATAGTTGGAGGGATGGCTCTTAGACTCTGTTAGGGATATTAGGGTTTATAATTTGAGGGTTGGGTTGGTGGCTGGTGTGTGGGAAGCAAGGATGACTCAGGGGATATTGAGTATTTGGTTTTGTGTTAAGCTGGTTTAGGAGGTTTGTTTGAGTTTGTTGGGATTACGGTTTATTTTCTGTTGTCAATAGGGCAATTGTAGGGCTTGTAGGGATTGGGCTGGCCATTTAAAATATTTCATGTTTATAATGGATACTTGGTGTGATCTTAGGATGATGGTTACATTGACTTTAACGAGATTTCATTTGGTTATTAGATTCATTGGGTGGTAAAATAAGGTTGCTATGTGGCATCAGGTTACGAATTTGCTACTGCATGGCTTGAGTGGCAGTGGGTTTAGTTTCATTTGGCTGGTAATGTCTTGGAACCATTGTGAGGTTTCCATGGGATGTGAGGCAAGGGTTATTTAGTTTATGTGTAATGGTTGTGCTATGTTATGAGGTTACGGTTTTTTGATCTTGGCATAGGAAAGGGATCAGTGGTTTGTTTTCAGATATTTAGGTAACTGGCTATTAGACTAGTGATGTGATAAGGTTTAGCAGGTGATGGCATGGATCCAATTTGGTTAGAGAGGATAGGGTACACCGAATGATGTTTGACCTAACACTTTATTAATGGTGGTTAGGTTGTGAGAAGTTTGTCAGTGAGAGGGGGAACAGTCTGGTCAGGCTGGTGGGTGGAGAAGAGGGACAGGCTTGCCCTCTTCTGTTCCCCCTCTGGTGATGGATGTTCATCTCAATAAGTTGGGAAGGAAAGTGAGTGGTTGCACTGCTTGATAAGTAAATAAGCAAGCAGAGCTATTTATTTGGTTGGAGGTGTAATTCAATAAATTGAAGGTGTGAGGTTTAACGTTGCCTTGTAAGTGCTTGGATAAGTGAGCAAGTGGGGGATGCTGCTTATTCCAAGGGTGCGTGGTTACCCTGCCATTATGGGTATTTATTTTATGTTTTATTTCCATGGATGTTATCTCCTCTGTCATGTTTGGTTGAAATTAATAATTATTGGTTAACAATCATGTTTTTGGAAGTTTAATAAAGGTCATGAAATGTCATTCTGTGTGATGTATTTATTGAAGGGGAACAGGACAAATGAGGTTTGGAACAGATCGATTTGTCCTAGGGCATCTTCAAGTGTGGCTAGATAAATAGAGTAGCTGGAATAAAGAGGATAAGGGGAGGATAGGGTTAAATGGGATGGAAGGATTTTTTGGGAGGAAGTGAGTTAAGGGTAGGGAGGGGCATGAAGGGTTTTAGGCAAGTGTAACTGAGGGTAGGAGTCACATTTTGGCTTGAACTTGCTATCCTCCCTCCCTTCCTTCTTTTTATTAGTGGGAATTGTGGTGATTTCACTTTGGGTAGGGGAAAGAAGAGGGACAGGCTTGCCCTCTTCTATCCTCTCTCTGGTGATGGATGTTCAATTCAATAAGTTGGGAAGGAAAGTGACTGGTTGCACTGCTTGATAAGTAAATAAGCAGGCAGAGCTGCTTATTTGGTTGGAGGTGTAATTCAATAAATTGAAGGTGAGTGGTGTAACTCCGCCTTGTAAGTGCTTGGATAAGTGAGCAAGTGGGGGATGCTGCTTATTCCAAGGGTGAGCAGTTATGCTGCTCTTATGGGTATTTATTTTATGTTTTCTTTTCATGGAAGTTATCTCCTGTGTCATGTTTGGTTGAAATTAATAATTATTGGTTAACAATCACATTTATGGAAGTTTAATAAAGGTCGTCAAATGTCATTCGGTGTGATGTGTTTATTGAAGGGGAACAGGACAAAAATTTTAAGGAATTTTAATAAAATACTTTGGTACAAAACATACTCAAGGAAAAAGTTTTACACCAAAGATTTCAGTGAATCATAAACCTATTTTAGAAGGTAACACACTTTCTGTGTCATAATATAGTATATAGGCCTAATCCTATATGCAATAAGAGAGCTTCTACTTCTGATACAATATATACTTTGAGAACATATATTGTGGATATCAGTTTCACCTGGCATTTCAAGCAGTGGGCAAATAGCCCCCACATATAGATCAGATATAATATGAGACTATGAGAAGAAAAATTCCCTGAAACACTATTTTATTTTCCTACTGTATATTAAGAGGTATATTGTAGTTCCTCTAAGGCAGTCAATAAAATGTTCAGGCAATTCTAATAAAATATGTGGGTACAAAACACATTCTAAAATGATATTCTACTCCGATGAATTCAATACATATTCTTTATTGTTCAAATATGTATAATATTGCTGTACATACCCCTCACATCATTACTCTGTTGCCAAATACATTATGCTGTTGTTGTGTATGCTCTTTATAATCTTACATTTAATTTTATGTAATTATCACTTCATGTGTGCTCTTCTTCTTCTGACATGTTTAACTCTCACTTCATAGATACCATACAAAAACCTATTAGCCTTTCCTCACCTAACACCAGCTCCAACAACACTGAAGACTTAACCCTGACAGATGCTGAAAATATTAACCCAATTTCTAACTCCTTAACCTCTTACAACCAACCCTATACAGCCACACCCCCAACAAACACTTTCTCTCTTCAATCTGTTCCTACCTCACTTGTACAAAAACTTCTCACTAAACTAAAACCCTGTTCCCTCTCTGCTGGCAACCTCCCATCTGAATACCTAAAACTAGCTGCTGAAGCAATAGCCTATCCAGTCAGTATTCTGATTAATAGGTCTGGCTCTGAATTCTATGTCCCCATATTCTGGTAAAAAAATCCATTATTACTCCATTGCACAAAAGAGGACAAAACAAAGAGCTATCTAACTATGGACCAATTTCTATCCTCTCCCCTCCATCTAAGCTGCTAGAAAAATGTATACACCTACAACTAATTAATTTTCTTTTAGTGAATAATCTTCTAATATCAACACAACATGGTTTTTGGCCTGCACATAGTACCACTACAGCACTACTATCATTCACTGACACTGTACACAAAGCATTGGACAAGGACCAATTTACATCAGTAATTTTACTAGATCTATCAAAGGCCTTTGACACAGTGTCCCATTCTAAACTTTTACAACAATTATCCAAAAAAGGTTGCTCCCAAGCTACTCATAAATGGTTCTTCAGTTACTTAACTGACAGGCAAAAATGGCAATCTAGCCTATCCACATATCAATTAAATACCACTGGAAGGCCCTAAGGGTCCATTTTAGGAATCCTGCTCTTTAATATATTCATTAACATTCTTTACTCTGCCTCCCTCAAAAGTACACTCATCCAATACGCGAATGACTCCAATATTATTTCTACATCCTACAACCCACATCAACTCCTAAGTATCACACAAAAAGCCTTTACCTCCATCAAAACATCGTTAAACAAAGCACAAATACTGCTCAACCCAAACAAAACTAAGCTTCTGCTATTCTCTCCAAAATGACTACCACTCAAATTCAAGATATATTCACAAAACAAAACTCAAATTTAAATTGTTACTCACACAAAAATTCTAGGCATCACTATATACACAAAACTTACCTTCAAACAACACATAATTAATTCAATTAAGAATACACACATCAAACTTGACAAATTTTATAGGCATAAACACTTTATGGATACTTCCACCAAAATTACACTAGCCAGTCCACTTTTACTCCCCTCCTTCTTTATGAAGCTTCTATTCTTACTAATCTTCACACCTTAAGGAACAAACTACAATCATGTTATCACAAAACTGCCAAATTCACAACTGGTCTACCAACCCCACCCACCACTGTTTAGCCCTCAACATCTAAACTGGCTAGATTTCCCTCAATATCCAAACTTAACACAACTCTCTCTACCTCATAAAATAATATATAAACAGGATAGCTGCCCAGCCTTAAAAACTATCTTACAACCCTATACCCCACCTGGAAATCTCTGCTTCACTAACAAACTACTTCTACAAGTGCACAAACCTACCAAAAGAGATGAAAAATGCCTTTACTCCTATGCCATTGCTAAACAATGGAATACTCTACCATCAAAAATGAATGCCATTGAATGCCTCAAGATCTTTAAACTACTTAAAGACAACTACCTCAACTTCTATAACTGCTCTTGCTCCCAAGCAACCACCAACTGACCTATGTATCCTTCTTATAGTTTACTAACTCCTATATTTTTAAGCTTATCTCCACTTCCATGCTAACTCCTACCTTTTTAAGTTTCCCCCTACTTCCTTAACACTCCCTTTCTTCCTACACTTCCCTCTTATAAAAATGTCTCCCTTATACCTAGTTTACACTCTCTCACTCACCCCTACCTTACTACTCACCGTAATTATTTCTGCAATGCACCCTCAACTAACTTTCTCACACTAATTCATCTCTCTCATCTCCTCTCTCTCAACTAATCCCATCTCATCTACTACATCTATATTCATCTACTTCTCCCAACATTAAACACCTTCCTAAACTTCTACCCAGCTACTTACATATCAAAAAACCCTGTTGGCTACATGCTAATTTTAACAAGTCTAATTTGAATTGGCCTTTATCTCTACAAAACTTTTACAAATGTGACATCTCTTATTTACAAACCTTGTAAACCTTTATGTTGATTGTATGCAAGGTTTACTAATATATGGCTACACCATATATGTTTTATTTTAATTTCTTGTCACTGTTCTTTCTTTTAAAATTATTTAATTCATTATTGTATTTTTATCATTGTACTTTGTTAATGCCTGGAGGTTTTCTCCCCGGGCCTCTGTTGAAAATGGGTCTCTGATCCAGTTGGACTTTCCCAGTCATCAAATGCCAATAAATAAATAAATAGGTTAAATAAATAAACAGGCTAGTTACTCAGCATAATGCATCCAAGGTTATCCAAATGCAACCAACTTTGGGCAACACTGAAATCCAAATTGTAGCTTGCCACAGATCCCCCACCATGCCGCAGGATTCCCACTCCTCTTTTCTTGATGTACTGGAAAATATTAGGGCTCAACCAAGCACCCTAATAATGAGTGACTTCAACAACCCCACCATTAACCAGGAAAACTACTTGTGTACCAACTCCTTAGCTCAATGCTTTCTGGAATTCATAAACTCCAATTCCCTGGATCAACTTATCCACTCCCCCACCAGGGGCAACAATATCCTAGACCTAGTCATTACCAACATGAGTGACCGGTGTTCCACACCTGAAGTCGACTCTTCATTGGTCCGATCCGACCATAAGCTAATCACCCTTGATATCCACATCCCACCCCCACCCACCATAAAGGAAACCACAGTAAAAAATTTCTCCAAAGCCAACTACATGCTTCTTAAGACAGAAGTGTTGAACTTCATGACACCCATGCAGATGGACAATACAGTTACAATAGCTGAATCCTACACAAATGCACTCTATAAGCACTTACACGAGTGCAGGGATTATGCTATCCCAAACAGAACCAAGATGCTATCCTCCAAAAAAAGGAAGCCAATCTGGTGGTCCTCTGCCATAAACAAACAGTACAACAGAAGGAAGAGACTGTTGTAAAAGAGAGTAAAATCCCATGAGTGGAGGAGCTTCCTGGTCAGCCTCAGTAAGAAGCTGAGATCCCTTATAAGATCCTCCAAAGCTAGCTACAAAAACAAAATCACCACTAATTCTAAGGAAAACCACAAAGCATTCTATAGCTATGTCAAGAATTTCGATGGCTACACCCAGATCTGCTCTGAGTTACAGCACAAAGGCACGAAAATTACAGAACCAACTGATATTGCCAACATCCTGGTAGATAGGTTCAGTGCTAACTTTACCCACCCCTCCACCCTCTAAAGGGCCCATATCTATACCAGAAGAATGCAGAGTCCCTGTAATCACAACTACACAGGTAAAAGCTGCACTCTCTAAAGCCTAAAACACAGCATCCATGGGACCGGACAACATCCCAGGCTGCGTTTTACACAAACTTCAGAACGAACTGGCTCCCCACTTAAGCACCATGTTTAATAATAGCCTCGCATCAGGCTTTGTGCCCACTGAATGGCACACAGCAACAGTTATCCCACTCCACAAAGGGGGAGCCACCACTGATCCTGGGAACTATCGACCTATTAACCTGACAAGCCTGGTCTGCAAGACCATGGAACCTATCATCATGGAACTCATAAACAAAGACATTGGTAACCTCCAAACTCTGGATCTCACCCAGTTCAGGTTTGTGAAAGGCAGATCATGCCTCCTGAACCTGATTGACTTCTTTGAGGCAGTCACCAAAGCCGTCAATGAGAATAAGGTGGATCACACAGCCTATCTTGACCTCGCAAAGGCTTTCGACACCATCCCCCATTCTGGAATTATAGCTAAACTCACTAAACTAGGTATAAATCCCTATGTCACAAGATGGGTTGCCAACTGGCTCACTGACAGAACCCACACTGTAAAAGTTGCAGACTCCAAATCTGACCTCAAAGCAGTGACAAGTGGAGTACCACAGGGTTCCATCCTGGGACTTCTCCTGTTTGGTATCTACTTCTCTGAAGTACAGGCTAACACAGAAGGCCTCTGGCAAATGAAGTTCGCAGATGACTGCAAACTAGGAGCCATAGTCAAGTCCCCAAATGATGCGGACATCCTACAGAAGGGCCTCGCTGAGACAGATGCCTGGTGTCAGAGCCATGGCCTCAAGCTCAATGCCAAAAAGTGCAGTGTCATCCTCTTTGGTAAAAACTCTGTACCCATGAGCTACCACATAGGCAGCAATCTACTTAACACCAAATGTGTGATAAGAGACCTTGGGACCAAGGTAGACAGTAGTCTCTCCTTTGATAGTCACATCACCACAGTAGTCAGGAAGTCCTTCTACGTGGCACACCTCATAATAAAAGGGTTCTCATCCAGGAAAAAAGAGGTCATTGTTCCCCTCTACTCGACACTCATTAGACCCATTATAGAGTACAATGCCCCTTTCAGAATATACCTCACAAGACATCTGCAGCAGCTGGAAAGGCCACATAAGTACCTCACAAAGAGGATTACTGGCCTCAAACAAATACACTTGGCCTCACACAAATGCCCTACACTGACAGCCTCAAAAAACTCCAGCTTTACTCCATAGCATATCGCCTACTCCCCATGAGCTACCACATAGGCAGCAATCTACTTAACACCAAATGTGTGATAAGAGACCTTGGGACCAAGGTGGACAGTAGTCTCTCCTTTGATAGTCACATCAACACAGTAGTCAGGAAGTCCTTCTACATGGCACACCTCATAATAAAAGGATTCTCATCCAGGAAAAAAGAGGTCATTGTTCCCCCTCTACTCGACACTCATTAGACCCATTATAGAGTACAATGCCCCTTTCGGAATATACCTCACAAGACATCTGCAGCAGCTGGAAAGGCCACAGAAGTACTTCACAAAGAGGATTACTGGCTTCAAACAAATGCCCTACACTTGGCCTCAAACAAATGCCCTACACTGACAGCCTCAAAAAACTCCAGCTTTACTCCATAGCATATCGCCTACTCCAAGGTGATCTCTGCCTAACATATAAAGCTATGTCAAATCCAGAGCTGTTGGACATGCTACACCTAAAGAAATCCCAATCCATCCAAGCAACACGTTCTAGGAACCTAAACCTTGTCACCATAATAAACAGGACATGCTGGAGGGATAGATTCCTGTCCCAGAGACTTCCTATACTCTGGAACAAGCTACCCATCTATATCAAGCAAAGTTCTTCATTAGCACTCTTCAAGAAAAATCTTGATGAGTGGATGGGAAATAGGAAATACACCCTGGGGATCACTTCTGTGTCTCTGCTTGACAGTGGCACAGGAAAATAACTTTCTTGGGTGGCGTAAGCCAGGGAACCTTGATGGCTAGGCTTACATAGGCCCTTGGGCCGATAGCCTAGTACCTACCTATGAACCTCTGAATAAATAATTCTGTCTTTCTGGTTTGAGACTGAAAATGGTCATTTCTGATCAGTGCTCTACCCTAGTTAACAAATTTAATATAAAAAATTACAAGGTAGTACAGTTTCAGTACATGCAGTTTAATGCCACACCTCATATGCAATAACAGAAATATTACCTTGCCTGATGAAATATTTATGGTTTCTTTTATTTTCTTCTGATGTAATGACAAAACAATAAAGACATATTCTGGATGTTGGCTGCATTCCACCATGTGAAGCAGAAGTTTTATACGTACACATAATAGGAGGTAACTATAACTGCAGCCTGGACGCACGGCCCATTTTAATTGTCACGTAAGTCTACTAGTGGAGGCAATCTATACAGGGTTAATCTCTGAAGCAGTATGACATTTTTGAGTATTTTCTGTTTTTTTTTGTTTATTTTTTAACACAAAGCTGGATATTCAGTTATACACTGTAGTTTGTACTTTTATGTGCAAAAGTAACTGAACAGCTGTACATTAAAATTTTGAGTGCCAAATTGCAATTCCTAGGAATGGTTTCCCCATGCTGTTGTGGTAACATGTTATAAGCTAAAAAAACATTACTTTCAGGGTCAACTAAACAGTGATTTTTCATTCTTATGTTATGAAAGCAAAATAAGCACTTAGTATTCTCAAAAAGTAGAAAGCACATGCTTGCAGTAGACTGAATTTAAAGGTATCTGCATTAGGGATACTGTTAAATTACAATAATATATAAGTAACAACTTCAAAGTGAAAACAATCACTTTATTTTTAAGTATACACAGACCGTTATCTATAGATTCTTTTGTACCAGATGAATGTGCCCTTTCTGAGAGAGTATAACACCTCTTACTGTGGAGATGTCACATAAATGTAATGGTCAAATTGTTCTCTGAGAAGTATGCTACCCCAACTAGCCTTATTTGTAATCATTCAAATGGGATTCTATAAATGCCTTTGCTTTCACACATGACCTGCACACTCCAAAATGGTCTCATTCTGTATATTGCTGATGACTCAATGAGATGAAAGTGAAAGACATAATGGACACAGTAGTGAATTTCAGTTTGCTGCAGTGAGGTACATGCACCCTCTTCTGACAAGCCATTTAATTTTATTCAACAGTGATTTCATATATGCCCATTGCTTTTGCATTTAGCATGTTTCTTCACTGCTACTTTAAAAAAGATAAGCACCTTGTGTGCACAACTGTGATGGCTGATTGTATAGAGAGTGAAAGACTGACCAGAATAATTCTTTTTTAATTTGTTGCTATTAGTCACATACTCCCTGCCACAAAACAAGCCATATAAATGCTTGCTCAACATGACTCATGTATCTTGCTGCATTCACATATAGCCTCCTCAAAAGTCAAAATGTTTTTTTTATCTGTTTGTATTTTTAATGTGTGAATCAGTGTGAAGAAAGTGAAAGGCATACTGACATCAATAATGATGATCAGGTTGTTATTCATAGGCACATACAATGGTCCTCAGATGAAACCATATCATACATCTACCCTGTGGTTCCACATCAACTCTGCCTCCCTACCATTCAAAAAGAGACACCTTCAGTGTACTCACCTAAATCTTTTTGTGATGAAAATGAATGAACAAATAGCCACAGTAGTGCATTCCAACATCCTTTCAGGGACTATTTAATCTCCTAATTACCAACAAGTCATGGAAATGATCACTGCACTGTTATTACTTAATGTTTTTTTTTTTTTTTTTTTTTTTTTTTGTAAGCCTTCCTCTCCTGACAGTTGCTTCTGGTGATCACTTGTGTTGTGTGATCATCAAAACCATGGAGACATTAATTTATTTCAACCTCCTACTACAGAGATTCACATCCCAATTACAATAATACATAAATAAAAAAAGACTGGATCTTACAGTGGGTATTATGTTCATTCAACTATGGTATTGTCCAACTCAGAATTTGCAAACAATTCCTTAGCTTTGTTGAAGAATAATTTTTCCCTTCAGATATCTGGTTTTATTTCACTGGGGCTATTGTACCTTTGATATTGTACTGTACTATGAAGTTTGACTTGTTTTTTTTTAAGTTTCTTCTCATATGTCAGTATACTACTATATAGGCCTTGACAGATTTGATCCATTGGCTCCTTTATACTCTAGACTGCTGCATTATCTATTAAACCCACAGTGGATGTCTCTCTAAAGCTTTGGAAATTCCTTCTTCTTATGATCATATTGTATTGAAAAAAACAGAAAAAAGGCTCTCTCTTGCCACCTGCTTCAAAATGCACAAACTGGAATATTATATCTAATTTTAACTATCTCAAGCACTGCATGACACAATGATGCAATGACTTCCACTAACTTAATTTTCATAGCATTCCTGGCATTTTATTAATAAAGTGTTCTATCATAGTCCTGGTATTTTATGAATAATCTGTTCTGTCACAGACTTTGTTTCCTAGGGAGATAGCTTCATAAATTGTTTTTCATACATCAAACACCATATAATTTTTCACAAGAGAAAAGTGTCCAGTAAATTAGGAGTTACCATATCTACAGTGATGAATATCACAGCCTTTAGTCATCTTAACCATGTTAACATATCTGAAAATTCTCCAGTCTGATTTTTCCAGCTATGACTAACAATCTCTAAGATGAACGCTGAAATGTAAAGGAAGATGCAACGAATAATTATCTCTTTCTTTCCTTTCTGAAATTTATGCCATCTCCATTTTGTCCATTCACTCTTCAGAGATATAGAGATTCTCAAAGTCTTTCTTTGTATCTCAGTATGGGACATTTTTTCCGTAACTCTGCTTTTTGTAAAATTATGTGTGATCTATCCTGCTTTGCAGCTTTAGTTAGTAAAACAGAATCAGACATATGTGGCACAGTGCTAGTCTTTTGTAAATATATCCAGAAATTATTATGATCAATTAAAATGTTACATAATATTTGCCTGGTGTCTTCTAGTTGTTATTTCATTTATCATCATCATCATCATTAACATCACTGACTGCGGTGGTGGTGCTGTGGTAGCATTGTCGCCTCACAGTAAGATGCTGTCTGGTTCGATTCTCAGCTAGAGCGTCTTCTGCGTGGAGACATGCATGAATGGGCATACCTTCGTTGAAGGTTGTGTGTCAGGGCTGGCAACTTGGCACGTAAAAATCTACTGCCAATCATTAGCAGACCGGAGTTCTGCTGTGGCGACCCCTAACCGGGAAAAGCCGAAAGACACAACATCATCATTTTGGGGTATGTGCTTGGTGAGGTGAAGATTGGTTCTAGATGATGGTCACTGTTGATGTGACACCCCTAGCACATGAGCAAAAATGGGTAAAGGTGGGTTATGGATGGATGGATTTTTAAGATGTGAACCATCCTCTAAAACAATGTTAGTTTTTTCACTGATTTTGGAATCAAAGTCTATAGATGAGGGCCAGACATTGTTTCATGTAATATATGGTATACATATTTAGTGACTTATGTGGTTATACAAAGTATTTTATGTTTTTTCATGCAGCATATTCTGTAACTTCTATGATTTTGAGTTACAATGATGTTGGAAATCATGAGCAATATCTTTACAGCTGAATATATCTTTGCAAGTTGAACATTTTGTTCTAAGCATTCTCATCAAGAAATGCTCAATAAACAGCAATTTTGAGTTAACAGGATTAATTTATCAAAACCATCCAAATCATTAAATGATGTTTCAGTTTTTAGCTGTTGTTTCTCATGCATATTTTGACATTTGTTTCTCAGAACATAACAATTCATCATAATTTAAAAATGCTTTACAGAGTATTGATTTTTCCGGAGAGTCTTTACCTAGTACTTTCTTACTATCAATACTATTATACTACTGTATCAGGTAAATCTGTAGAGCTTGCCATGCTTTTACGAGATCTAAACCCTGACAATCCTTATAGTGAGCAGTGTGCCTTTACAGCTACTCCATAGTAAAACACTGTTTAGGCCATTATTAAAGGTATGCAGATATTTGAAACTCAATCCATTATGTTGTGTCCTCTAACATCTTCATGTTGCTGCAAAACTCTGCTAGTAACCATGTCATCCCTTCCTTGAGGTGTATTCTTCTTATTCATGTTCAAAGTGCAGTCTCCTATATTTGTCTGGCAGGACTCTAAAGAATGTACTCTGTGGGGTAGTCTATGTGGCTAATTTAGAAATTATGACCCAGTCATAAATATGTTGCTTTAAAACATCTTCACTTGGCTATTCAATTTGTGTGTCTTTCTGTTTTTAACATTCTATTCAAGTGATGTGTGGTCTCAAGAGTCAGATACTAATGTTTCTTTTGCATAGCTGATGCATCTACTTATAACATCAATATGGTATCATCAGAGTACCTTTAAATACCTCCAAGCTGTACAAACTCTGCATTCATGCAGTTAACTAATTGTTAAACACATGGTCTGAGGAACTAAAGAGTTTTATAGTAAACACTTCACAATATCAAACCCAATTTGCATTACAGACTAGATATACAAATTACTTACAAAAGTGCATTTGAATAAACTTCATTCTGACCACCCAGGACTAATTTTTCTACAGGAATTTACATGAAGTATATGAAACAAGCCTGAAAACTGGGAATGCAATGCAAATCAGTGTCAGTCTCAGTCAGTCTTAAATAACTTCCTTGCCATAACTTCATCTTTGATTTTTCCACCAAACTGAGCACATTCTGAGACTATGCATCTGCATCCATCAAGCACTCAGCTCCTTCTCATGGTCAAGATATTCCAAGGTTGCATATTCCTTTCTTGTGCAATAATTAACTAAGGTAGGAAGCTCAGAAAGCAAAGAATTCGGCTTATGAAATTATTTTTGTACAAACAGACAGCAGTGTTACTACAACTAAAATAATACTGTAAGTAGAAATGACTAGAGAACCAAGTAAGCTATTCAATAAATTATTTGTAAGGAATCATTTTCGTTTGGCATTCCTAATTAATTTCTCAAGAGAAACGAGGGGTAGTTTCTTCAAATTTACGTTGAATTTTTAAGAAATAAAGGGATACAGGTGTGCTACCTAATGATTTAGTAGATCTTGTGTTGTTTTAATTTTGAAAACAAGGCAAGACAAAGCACATCTCGGAGACTTTCAATACAGATTTTCTCACCATGGAATCCAAATTTTTAACTATTGCCCTTGGTCATAAACTGGAAGTATAGAGTCTAGCCTTGGTAAGTGAGGACCAAAGAGGGTTACTGAAGGGCTGGACAGTGGAAGAGACCTAGTGGAGTTTAAGGAATGTCCTAGAGAAACCACTAAAATTGATACACTAAAGTAGAAGCCATCTCTTCTGATATATGCAAAGCCTTCAATGCAGTTAAGTTGGGTGAGAAGGGTTAAAAGTGTACATGAAGTTGGTCTGGGACAAAAATGTAAGGGTTGAGTCAGAGCTCTGGAAGATCTCAAACTCAGAATGATTTCGATATTAGTGGAATCATTGTGAAAAGGGGAAAAGCAGCTATCATCCAGTATGTTCCCTTATGCTATGGATTTCCTAGCACAGAGGGATATTAGTTACATGCAGGGGGATAGAGGTAAATGGAATCATTTCTTCTTTTTGTGGCTGCCCACCTATTGATTTCAAGTCAGTTAAATCTGACGGTAAGGCTTTAAGGGTGGTAACAGGGCTTTAATGCAATGAAAAAATACATTTCAGCTTAGGGTAAAGAAGGTATAAGAACCCGTTTATAAGAATCCTTACCCTAGCAGATGAGTAGTAATTAAATAATATGCCAAGATTTTTGAAGTTTGAATGGAAACAGTCCAGGGAATTGTTTGAGATTTGCATCAAAAGGTTTCTGCTAGTTGCTGTGGCAAAGCCTGCAATCTGACTGGGATGATGAAGACCATCCAAATAATGGTCCTACCTAAAGTCTTATTGTATTATTCCACTTGACTACACAGTTCAAGAGTCAGTGGATTAAGTAAATCCAAATTTGCTGTGACAAATTTGCTTGATGGCCCAAGGAGAGGGGAACTGAAGGAAAGACTGAGAACCCTTAGAGCTTTTGGATGTTGAGTTATGCCCATCCTTCAGCAATACTCCATAGTGGTAACTGTTGCTACTTTGTTGAAGGAGGGGTATTGTCATGCAGTAGACCTCAGGAGAAGATAGAAACACTCCTTCCAGGAACTGTTTCACACAACAGAGAAAATGTGGAGTAGAAAGAACTGATATTAAGTTCTAACAGCTTCTGTAAGCACATCTTGAAGGAAATATTGGCAGAATTCAAGCAAAACAGAAGCTCCAAAATGAATTTTATGAAGGTTCTTTTGAGACATGTGGTATGGAATAAGGTTAAAGGTTGTCTTTTTTATTATTGGGGGTTAGAAGAATAATGGAGTTCATCTTGTTTATGATTCTGTTTTAGCTTGGTAGAAGAAGAAACGGAAGATCTTTTCTTTACTATACAGTGTTTTTTTTTTTTGTAGGTTCAATTTCAATTACAAAGAAGTGAATGGTTGTGGTTAAACCAATTAAGAAACCTTTGTTAATGCTGGTGATAAGGGATGGAGCTCTGGGAAGCATATTTAACAACTTTAAGGCAGATCATAGTCTCCACAGCCTGAGGAGTATTGTATGTATGATAAATTATACATGAATCTAGCATCCTACAGCTATTGATAGGACTATTCAGAGAAAGGTAAATTTGAGTGGAAGGGTCAAGGTTTTGACATCAAAATGGAAAGAGGCAATGAAAATAATTATTTAGTTATATTCATTCCTGTGACCAGGGAGCACCTAATTAGACTGATCCAGTACTGTCTTGGAACCAGACAATATTAATAAGGTAGGGAGAAATATTACAGATGTGAGGCTCCAGTCTCTAAAATGTTTAAAATATTTTAGGAGCACCCAGTGAGCAGTCACATTTCAGAACAGTTCATTAAAGAGTGTGCAGAAAATTTTCACAAAAAAGTTCACAAAGAATAAAAAGTCATAATTTCTGTTATTGAGGGGAGAGTTGGATTGGAAAGCTAGACAGAGAAAGATCAGCTACCCTTATTAAGGGACTGATTGTAAAGTCTCACTCTGTGATGGAATGGAAAGTTGAAATGGGACATCCTCACAGCTATACATCTGTAATAGATAAAGTAGACATGCTATAGCAATACAACATAAAAACAAATAGTTAACAGATCCCTTAAAGAAGGAGTGGGATGACATGGAACTCTTAGGGGTGTTGTTTAATTAAAGATGAGCTATGTATTTGCACATTATATATAATGCAGTTCATTGTCACTGATCAGTTTTGGTCATACCTGATGGATTGTACATGTGCATATTTTGTATGTTTTTCAGTAAAAGTGTTCTTAATGAAAAGTTCTATTCCATTATAAGTTGTGTAGCTATAGTAAAGGAAGATGGTGATACCAAATCTTTTATAGTTTATAAACCATCTTCCTAATCTGCATTTTTTTTTTCTTTTTTTCAAAATGGTTGATAATGTGGTCACAGGTGAATAATACAGCTGTTTCGGGTAAGAAAAATTACAGGTTAAGTCCTCAGCTTCAACCCAGAAAAACATGTGATTTTAGAAGATGTAGGTTTGCTGGGTCTCCAGTGGCCATCTACAAATGTTTACGTTTTCAGAAACAAGTGAATCTCATTGGGAACTTCTGCAGCTAATTGAGGTTAAACAGCTAATAGTGAGGTTTGCCATGCCAGAGAGAGACTAACACAAAGTTGATTAGTTACTGTTCACTCCCTAGGTAAAGTATCTCACCTTTCTTATAGGGAAAATGTGGATAACAAACAGATACATGTAGACCAATGTTTTGCTTGGTGGAAATAATTTATCAGTTATGATATAATGTTCATAGCAGATCTTTGGGACTGGGAAATTCATGCAAGTTTTCCAAAATGAGTTTGCAAAAAGAAATTTCCATAGATGAAACACAAACACTTGGTTTATTCAATAGTGCAGACATGGAGAAAATGGACATTTAATATCTTTTGTGGCAGAAACTTACACATCCGCATTAGGTCGTATTTGAACTTTCTCAGCAAAGTCAGTCAAGCATTGCAAGAATGAGGTTAACTTGTTAAGTTCTGATGGTACTCTTGTAAACAAAGGTAGGAAATGGGGAAGTGGTCTGCTGTTTCCAAAGTTGTTTTTATCCCATTTGAAAGAGGTATGACATTGTCCCCCAAAATCAGATTAAAAATGCAAACGCAGGGAATGTCTGCTATGTCCCATTTCAGTTGGATATTATTTTTATGTGATCTGGACATGTCCAAGAATCATTCATGTATATCTTTATAATTCTGATTCCTGAGAAAAAAAGACCGTCAAATTTCACTTATGGTTTGGCCTAAGGCTTTGTATGTTGCAACACTAAGTAGAAGAAGTTATGATTTCATACTAACAGTCTCTACTGTTGTACTTGGAGAAATTTTGAAACCCTGGAATGTCATCTCTGACAACTAGCATTCTACTGAAATGTTGAGACTCACAATTCCTAGTCTCAAAAATGCACAAGAAGAGTGAATATCAGACATCACTTTTCTCCTTCAAAGTTTTTTTATTATGGTGGCAGGCTCCATAACTTGTATATTTCAAATTCAAGATTACCATATATTGAAGAAAAGGGATATTTTGAGAAATGGCAATCTTGGACTTGATATATGTAAGTCTGAATTTTGGTCATTCATTCTCCACATTCCAGGATTTGGTATTGCAAGTCTTGGTAATTATATTTGCTGCATAACATTTAATTGCTTAAAAGCAATATTATTTATATAGAGATGATGTTGCTCAAGATATATGAAAATAAAGAATAATACCCCTGTTTGATTGTTTATCAAATTGACCTCATAGCTGTCTGTGTATAGAAACTTTAATACCTAGCTATTCAATTTCCTAGTGTCTTCATTTGTCATTGAATAACTTTGTTAACATATTTATCAAATAATGTCAGTGGAAATTATGTTGGCAAGAAATCGTCATTTAAAAAGATAATAATAATCTCAACAGGGCTGCAAAGACTGATAATATCAGCCTGGTTCCATGGCACAAAAAGAGGAAGCCCTGACTAGGACCCAGATAACCTGAGTTTGATTAGTGCTCAAGCAATGAAGGTATATCAGAGAGGATGGACATGAGTGGCTGATATCTGCTCACTTATCCTGTGAGGAAGGCAGTGGCTCCAGTTACTGCAATGCCACAAAAAAGTAGCTTTAAGATTGTGTCACATGTGAATTATGTGTTGGTGCATGCAGATGAGGTAGCCTTCATGTGATTTGTCTAAGCTCGTGCATGCAAAGGCATAGCAAGAACTCATATTTGTGAGTGGTCAGGGCATTAACCCTCTCAAAGAAGTCTTCCAGGTTAAGTAGTCATGACCTTCCCTTAACAAATCCAAAGTGGGTTGGGTCCACTGTCTATAGATTAATGATATCCTTGTTTACCATTTCTATGGTAATTCATTCCATGACTTTGCATATCAGGCTTGCAAGACTGATGGGTCTTTATCTCCATGGGTTGGTTGATACTCTGCCCTTTTTGTGGGGAATGACTGTTGTGGTTCTCCGTTCATTTGGAACATCGCATGTTTAAAGGCTGTAGTTGAAGAGTACCTCAAGTTGTCCTGATTGGGCATGTTTTCAACTGTTCAGGATGCAACTGGGGATGTTTCAGGAACCATGGAAGTGGTGCTATTTACTTTAGCAAATGCTGCCAACACCTGGTTCCTGATGATAGCTGGGGGGGTATATTGAAGGGGATTTCACCTAGTGAATTTATCAGCCAGTAGATTTGCCATGTCACCCTGGTGGTGTTGTTCACAACCATTTCAGCACACTGTTGTGCATTATCTCTATGGTTCCAGATGTAGCTGAAGAAGGCCTTATAATTGTCCTTAGCCTGCAAGGTTATTCTGACCTCATAGTTGGCCTTGTTGAACTTAATTAAACCTCATAGTTTCCTGTTTAGCTGTATAAGTGAGCACTTGTCTTTAAGGAAGTTGCTTTTCCTGATTTTGGCCATGGGTTTTCTTATTTTATTATATAACCTATTTAGGTGAGGATTCCATCAGTGGGATTTGTTTTTAGTGTTTGTTTTGGGTTTATTTTTAGTGGGTATGTACAGCCTCTATACAGCCATTCACAGGTTTGTATAGTGCTCTGTGAATAATTCTGCATAGATAGCTGCTGTATTGGGGATGGGGAGCCTTGAAGTTTTGACAAACTGTCACTTACTAGAATATAGTTTGCCTTTGAATAGTTCCTAACTGTTAACTGGTATATCTGGATTTTCTTGGTTGATTTTGACTTCAAATGAGACAGCTTTGTGATCTGACCTCACTAGTGAGGAAGTGACAAAGGGGGGTGGTGTGTTTTGCTCTCCCATGCTGGTGAGTTGCTGACTAAATATAAAATACAGTCATGTTACACTAACTCATGCAGTATCTGCCAAAATCAACCTGGTATTCTTAATACATTTTCTCTTTTAGATATAGTTATTTAATGAAGTCTTCCAATAAATAATTTATTAATCCACTCTGAGCATTGCACATTTAAATTCTTGCATTATAACTGAAACTTACTTTATTTATCCACATACTATTTTTAATCTGTTTTTAACTGTCTGCCAGGTAGCTGGGGCTGTGGTTGAAGTGTGTCTGTTCACCAGTCCATCTAACTACTTAATAAAACTATTTAATAAATAAATAAATAAACCAATCAAGAGAGATGATTTCTTACTTGAATCAGTCATCATGAGAATATGACCAAGAACCAAAAAGAGACTGTGCCAGCAGAAGGACAACTCAAACTTCAATAGCATAGAAAAGTTTAATCACCGCTTTTGTAAAAACTTCTTCAGAATAAATACACAGTAAAATCAAGACTGTTTAAATACACTTCATATCAATTAAAAAACACCAATCATTCAATCAGTAAAATTTAACAAGACCTTATTATAATGTTAACTTCCTTTCTTCAAAAAAAACACTTAATATTTGTACTTTCATTCAGTCCAGGTGCACTGTCAGCACCCAGTCTTAGTTGCCATAATGTTTCCCTTCTTTCAACCCTATTTTTAATATTCTCCCCTCACAGATCTTTACTAATATGCTCTAAAATAGCAAAGGAAAACTTTTTAAACATAGTACACTCCAAAGTGTGCCTATATAAATCATTATTGCTGTCTTTGGTTTTAATGGCGTAACAGTGTTCTTTAATACGTCTGCTGAGCTGTCTGGTGGTCATGCCTATATAAAATGCTGTACAACCAGAGCACAGAGCAATGTATACCACATAAGATGTATTACAAGTAAACCTACCAGGCACAGCAATAGTATGATCTAGGTGTGTTAAACTAATGTATGGCCCTTCATGGATGAACCTGCAAGCAGAACAATTTAAACATTTATAAGTACCTTTTGCTTTATCTGATTTAGGAGGAAGGATGGCAGTACAATCATGTTATAATAGATTCTTTAAACTGCCTGATTTTTTATAAACAAAACTAGGAACCTCCCCCAAAATACTTGACAAATCACTATTACCACTAATAATTTTCCAATTAACAGTGATAATGTTTTTAATCATAATGCTGTCTACAGACATATCCATAATGCATTTAGGCTGAATAAATTAAAAATCTCTACCTGAATCATCAGTAGCTGTTTTAACTGTTAAACCATAAGCCAAAATAGACAGAAAGTCTACAGATCTCCTATTAGAGATCTCAGATACTAATTTATGTTATAAAACCTCTGGATATCCTCTTGCTAAAAATAAACCAGTAATGAAAGCTGTTTCAATAAAGAAATCTTCATCACTACTGGTTAACCAAGAGGCTCTTATGTACTGTCCTTTTGGAATCTTCCATCTCATAAAAGAGAGTGATTGCTCTGATAATGTAAATAATTATTTACATAAGTCTCTTTCCTATATATCTTACTGGAAAAACTTAGATCTACTGTATGCCAAGTGAGGACCACATCTAAATAGTTAATCTGGTGCCCTAAATTACTTAACGTAAATTTCAAGAAATTACTACTTCTGTTAAGCTGTTCTAAAAAACTGTCTGCCTTATCTTTAGTTCCCTTTATAATAAAAAAGTTCTCAGTAAAAAGACAATAAAACAAAATATCCTTAGCTAAAAACATTTGTGGCAGACATTCCATTTCCCACCAGGCCATAACTAAACCTGCGAAAGCAGGGGCGACTGTAGCCCACATAGCAACTCCCCTTCATTGCTGAAAGTATTTTCTGTTAAACACAAAAAAATTATTTTCTAACATAAGTTCTAACCACAAAATACAAGTTTTCACTGAACTCTCAGACCATACAGTATACTTGTTTAACAAAATAGCTACATATTCCAACCCCACTTCAAGAGGTATGGAAGTATATAAGGAAACCACAAATGCGGTTAGTAGAAAAAAATATTACCACTAAGAGCATCACTACTCTCTTTCAAATGAAACAATCTAATAGATTCTAAAAATGACCAAGAATCCTTTATGTATGAAGACAAACCTTGCACTAAAGGATTAAGTAACTTATCCAAATATAGGGAAATCCCCTCAGTGATGCTACCAGCAGAAGAAACAATGGGCCGAAAAGGGGGGTTGGCAACATTTTTGTGTACTTTAGGAATTCCAAGTAAAACACCTACCCTAGGATAATCAACTGAAAAATATTCATATAAATCAGAAGCCAGTTCACCATTCATAAACAAATCATATAAAGTATATTTAATATACTTATAACTTCGATCAATAATATCAAAACTGACCTCAAGATATTCTTCAGAATTGCTCAAAAGGGTTTCCATAGCTTTAACATAATCCCCTGTGTACATCAACACCAACCCCCCCTCCCCCTTATCGGCCTTCATGAATCTCAAATCAGTTCTGCTGGTCAGCTCAGCAAATGCTTGACTTTCTTCTCTTGTTAAATTAAAAAAAGAATGCACAGGTTTATTAACCAATAAAGACCTAATCTCATTAGAACAGTACATTTCAAACATTTTTATAGTGTTATGTAATGTAGTGTTGAAAACAGAAGGTTTCCTGATAATGGTATTAGAAACAACTTCAACATCTTTGAGAACAAACGACAAATTCAATTTTCTTGTATATAGTTTTAAATTCAACAGTGTGTTAGCTAAATCAGCTTGTTTACTCACTATAAAATCTAATCTAAACCTTAACAAACATTCTTGTTCAGCAGTAAGCTGTATGTCAGTTAAATTAAATATTTTAACTAAAGAATTCACTTCACTGTCCAAAACAGTGCTTATCTTTGAAAATGGCTCCTGCCTCTGTTCTTGTCCTGTCTCAATGCTTTGAAAGCATTTCTCCCATTTTTTGAACCGGTATTATTATTATTACTGCTGTTAGTGTTCTCCAAAGTTTGAACAGACTTGTTATGGTCTGAAGCTGATGGTGTTGTTCCTGCAGTCGCCGTGTTATAAACGCCTCCTTGTTGCTGAAAAACAACTTCCAGCATCCTAGCTCTAGACCTGGATTTATTTCTGCTCTGATTTAAAGGGGTACTGCCCTTTCTTACAGCAGAGCTGCAAGAATCAACAGCACATCTATTTAGTCCATTATTGCCATTGAAATTTCATGAGAATATGTTTGACTTTGGCTTGAGGCCAACAAGGAAAGGACTCTGAGACTAAGGAGAACCCAAATATGTTAAAAATGGGTAATCTAATAGCATTTAAGCAAAATGGATGAATGCATGGTTATAAAGCATTATCAGTTAATGTAAGACTGGCATGTTTGTGATCGTTATCATGTAATAGTGTGTTTTTGTAAAAACATATTAAATCCAGTTTAGGATGCAGATATGTATTTTCTAGAATGCTCTGCTGGCTCAGCTAAAGATGCGGAAATACATAGGTTCTGCAGATAGCATAATTAAGCTATTGTTCAGGTTTCAAATACTGGTAAATTCTTTGGTTGCAAGTCCTATAATTTAATAACCAAAATACAATATATGCATGACTGCTTGACTATATGTGTATGTAGTGGCATTTTTCTGACCTTCTGGCTAACAAGTACTCTTTTGTGCATTGTTTCTTTTTTCATTGTTTTAAAGCAAGATTTATTTGCATTATATTATTGTACAGAAGGAAATACATGAACATGACAGTAATTTAAGCAATCAAGTCCAAGATATTACTAATAAAAATTCTTACATAAAAGTATGACTGGTGTTTCATCATCATATGTAGACTTATTATCTTCTAACATGATCTGGCAATGGACTTTTTGGCTAAAGTACTCTCAACCCACTTAATACTGGTCACTTATAGCATAATCTCCTACTATTACTTTTCTTTCTCCAAGATAGTAATTGTATCTCCTATTTTTCAATTATCCTAGTAATTTTCTTTCTGTTTTTCTCCCCTTCTCTTTGTATTAGACTTCAATATCTTGATAATCTGTGGTAAATTACATGAATTAATCTTTTATTAAGAGGAATACAAAAACTAAATTGCTAGTTCTTACTAACAAGATCCTCCCATCCCAGCCTACAGGTAACCCTGTGACAACTCCTTTGCTGGATTTCTCTTTCCTCTACCCATTCAATCCTTAATCTGAAACAATAAAACAACTTTATCAAATATTTTAGTTATCAAGCATTTTGCTTCCACCTAGATTAAATTACCTCCTTGCAAAAAGATCAACAGTAGTCTCCTATGATTAAATAAAAAGCAATTACATGAAAAGACAAGTAAAGGGAGACACAAAAATTATTTCTCACAGATGTTCTTGCTAATATCATGCATCTAACCCTGTCTGAGTTTAGGAACTAAAGACCTATAATGTTTGAATCCATATTTAATCCCCATGTTATGATGATTCTCCCAGGAAAATTTGCATTTATCATGCACTGATCTGCACTAATCTTAATACACATGAAGATTATAAAATACATTCTAAAATGCAAGCTGGGCATTTAAACTTGCCCTATTATTAACACACCAAGGCCATCAGAGTGCTTTATCAGTTGGTAATTACTTATGAGCCCCTGGCAGTTATGACAAATATTAATACACCTGTGCCCTTTTCCATGTATTTTTGATATTTTTAAATCATGCTTTTCTTTAATATGTTTATGTACGGCAGGGCAGTTTTACTTTTTTTTACTATATGCAGGCATGAATGATGCACAACAACCAGTATGCATTCCTGTCTGTCTCTCTGTTTTTCTGTCTTTTTTAGTTCGACACCATGTAAAGAATTAATCTTGCTATTGCTTAGTCTACTAACATAACAGAACTCATGCACTACTGCTATTAACATTGACTCATTTGGGTTTACCATTTCTTAGATCCACCAGCTTTCCAAGATGAATGGATACAACATTAACACTGGCTCCTGGAGATGGCCGAGGACTGCTACTCCTGGAAGCTGCAAAACAAATTATTGTAGAAGTTAACAAGGAAGACAAACATGCATATTGATTACATGAGTTGTATTAAAACTAGTGACAGAATGCATGTGCTCACTAGAAATGTAGTTATTTCCTGCCTTCTTCTCAAAGATGTATAGTTCTTTCATTTTTTTTTCATTTTGAGTATATATATATATATACATACACACACACACACACACACACATATATATATATATATATATATATATATGTATATATATATATATATATATATATATATCTATATATACATACACACACATATATATATATATATATATATATATATATACATACACACACACAGACACACACATATATATATATATATATATATATATATATATATATATATATATACACACACACATATATAATTTATATATATATATATATATATATATATATATATATTGAGAGAGAGAGATGGGTCCACTTTTAAATCCCGAAATAACAAAATCTCAAGTTTTGACATTCTGAACTCAAAACATCGAGATTTTGATATCTCAAAACTTAAAAGCAGACAAAAAAAAAAAAAAAACTAAAATAATGTGTTTGCTGGGGGGCAAGCCCCCCTGCATCCTCCCCCCACTTAAATATACCAACTCCAAGAACTCGCTACAGTGAAGAGAACGGTAAGTGCAACAGGTGTTCAGTATCTCAAAACTCAAGATTTTGGTATTTTGGGATTTAAAAGTGGACATTATTTATATATATATATATATATATATATATATATATATATATATATTTAGTTACACACATATAGATAAATATTAAAATATAAGGAAAATATGGAAATTCATTATAAACTAAAAAATCACATTTAGCTTTTCTTGTTGGCTGAGTACTG
This sequence comes from Protopterus annectens, assembly GCF_019279795.1. NCBI lineage: Eukaryota > Metazoa > Chordata > Ceratodontiformes > Protopteridae > Protopterus > Protopterus annectens. The sequence continues at coordinate 637,199,761 of NC_056751.1, forward strand.
TTTCAAGATGTGGTCATAATATTTCAAAAGAAATACATTTACAAACGTAATATTAAAATATACTTAAACCCAATAATCAATTATCTAATAATTATAAAAATTATCAGTGTACCTTTAAACATAATTTGTGAGACAACTGTGCATAATATTACTGATACTAAATACTGCTCCTGACTATAAACAGTTGTATATTAAGCTTAATAATGTTACATGATTAACCTTCCCAATACATTAACTCTAACTATACAGTATACATATGCAAGGTCACAGAGAAGGTGTTGAGGTAGCAATCCTAATTAGAAAGGATATACACACACACACACACATATATATATATATATATATATATATATATCAATATATATATATATATATATATATATATATATATATATATATATATATATATATATATACACACACACACACACACACACACACACACACACACACACACACACACACACACACACACACACACACACACACACACACATATCAGCTACCATTAAAAAAGATAAGTCTTGCATCAAATGTAGCAAACCAAAAGTGTAGTTGGATAGCAATACATCTTACACATGGGGGTCATACCAACTTGCATTTGTGCATAGCTCACACCCTCCATCCTCAGTAACCATAGTACAATAACTAATATAGGATGTATTTCTTAATGCAGTACCGCGCAACAAAATACTGATACGTTTCTTTAATATTTATGCTGGTACTTCCCCCAACCAACCTCTTAATACAATGTTTCTTTTCCACAATTTGAAACAAATAATCAAAGAACCTACAAAACCTACAAAACCCAACAAACTGATAGGCAATAACTCTATTTTTGACCTCAATATACTCAACTTAAAAATAAAATGCATAGAGGTTGATATACTGCCAAATGCTCAAACAGACCACCACCCAATTCTTTTTACTTGGTCCTTTAAAACAGTAGAGAAAACCATCTTGTGTCATCTCCTACTAATCATTCTCACAAACTAAGTAGAAACTACTAAATGATAGCCAATGAACTACTGATTGGTCTACTGTTTATAACTGCACAGCTGTAAACAAAGCAATTGCACACTTCTTGGAAACTTTGAGCCAAATTCAAGACTCCATTGTCTGAACTGTAATAAGGAGGTTAAGGGTACAGAAATGTTCGAAGATTTCACAGCAACTAAAATAGATACTTAAATTCAGGGATTCATCCTGCAATAAATGGAAATAGCACCTCTCAAATGAACTACTACATAAAAGATGCAACCACCTAAAGGGGGGGGGGCAGAATTGCCACCAGTGCAGCAAAGTCCTCATTTCCTACAGACAGAAAGCCCATGATAGATAGCCTTTAGGCCAAAATCTAACAAAATCTGTCAAGAGCTAAAATCTTTAATAGGCAGCATTACTGATTTCATTTAATCATCCAGTGACATAGCAGGAAGACTTACCTTTGTCAAAGACTATAGAAACCTTCTAATAAACAGTATTAATGACTTAACCATAGACTACATCCATGTTCAAATCCCCCCAACTGATAATACAATACAAGGCAACCAAATTCAGTCCTTCCAGATATACATCTTAGCAGCTTACAGCCTAACATTTTACTTTAGACTATGTACTGTTCTTCTTTGGTTCTTCACAGTATAAATGAAAAAGGCTCTCACAACTATGCCCACCATCATGAAAATGTCAGCATTCTTCATACACAGCACATCTCACTCATATGAGAAAACTTTTCTTAATCACATTTATTTTCCCACTCCCTTTAAGCACTCACACATCATTTCCTCCCTAAAAAGACAAGCCTAAAGGAATAGAAGGATCACAGGCATATAGCAGACCTGTGCCCTATAGCAAAAATTTTTGAAACACACACACACACACACACACACACACACACACACACACACACACACACACACATATATATATCTATGTATATATATATATATATATATATATATATATATATATATATATAAAATGTCAACTCTGGGTTCTCATAAACAAATGTCATACCAGCAGAGAGAGCTGATCCTGATAGAACTGTGGCAGAAAGGAAATGTAATAAAATTGGAGACAGCAGCGTGTTTTGTGGAAATTGATTATTCTCTCTACACCAGACAGAAGAGAAGCAAATTTATCCTAGCAATAAAGGAATGTAGAGAGGAAGGTATGAGATTAAAGCTGCTGTCTAAAGATTTTTTTACCTGGAAGATCAAACTCATTTCTGATACTAACAGGCTAAGGAGGAAGTAAAAAAAGTTTATCCAACAAAACATGAGCTAGTAAACAGAATTTGACTGTGCTTCCCATTCTTCTGACAATAAAGCTCATAGAGAGGCTTTGCCAGAGAATCTTTTTCCAATGTTCCAAAGTAAAATGCTTGAGAGACAGGAAAAAAACAGAGGAGTTGACTAGAAGACTCAGGAGTAGCTTGGACTTAAACCAGAGCCTGGTGTTGGGAGATGGAGATGAATAGGAAGAAGACCAGCATCAATACAATTAGTGAATAAATGGGAGACTATAAATCATCAATCACAGCTGGGAAATATGGCTTTGCAAGAAAAAATGGATGAGAAAGACTGGACTTTTGTAGACATTGCAAAACACATGAGAGGACTGTAAAGTATATACCCTCTTTTGTCACTAATGCTTAGAAGAACACCAAAAGGTGTGAAAGTAACTGTAAGTAAAACAATTTTGATCATATGATATAAACTGCATGTTATATGTATAAAGTGGCTTTGTATAGTGTGTAGGCAGGGGTGTTTTAAATGTGGGGGGAGCTTCTTCAGTGACTCTTGCATGTGTTAAAAATATTAAAGTAAACAAGTATCTTTTTAGTTGTAAGAAATGTAGGCTTTACAGTATAAAAAAGAAGAAAGGCTGGACAAAAGGACATTTAATGTTAATATGTTGTGATTGCGAGCTGCTACAGTGAGGGTGGTGTGTAAAAGTGCGCTAATTACATTATATTATATTATATGTAGTATTAACATATTTTCTCTTCTTTTAACAAGGATGAGTGTCTAGATTAATCCGCTTGGCTTAAGCTATAAACAAGTATTTTTTTTGCAAGTAAGAAGGCTTAACAAATAAAACAATATGATAAAAGTCATGGAAAATACCATATTTCCTTCATCTGTAGAGATATTAAAACATGTTAGTTAAGAAGTCTGCAGCTGAAGGCAGCTGTACATTCTGTTCTGAGTGAAATTTGCACAGATTCTTTACTGACTAATTTTACATGGAGATGAGATGCCTGCAGGTGTAAGCAATTAATCTTGAGAGTTCTGATCATTCTTTGCTGGGTTAAATGCAAAATAAAGGTACAATGGCAAGCATTTCAGTGAAAAAATACAGTTTGAAATTATGGGAAGTGAATAAGAGAGACAGCAGCCTCTCTAGCAGCTTTAGTACTTTAATGCATTTAATTTAATAAAACAGCATATAATCCCAGCAGGATCTACCATATATCAGAAGCCAGCTAACCACTACAAGTACTCCCCTGATATTAACAACCTAAAAAATGTGGGGACCTTCACTGAAAAAAAGAACAGGCCCCTGCACGTATGGTAGCTGCATGGCTCCAAACCCAATCGCAACCAAAAAAACAGTAGAGCCAGCAAACAGTGACCAAACTAAAGATATTTATTGGGAGGACATAAAAGAAGGCTTGACAGCCAAAACCGGTCTGCTTGCTCTATTTTTTTGTTTTATGTCCTCACAATAAATATCTTTACTTTGGTCACTGTTTGCTGGCTCTACTGTTTTTCGGTTGACCTTCACTGAAACCCTGAACACCTTCAAAGCCACACCTCACCATATACACCATATACACTATCCACAAAACAAATGATGCTAGTCACCCTAAACATACACAGCATCTATAACAAAATAACAGAATTCTACACATGGCTATCAAAATATTTCCCAGACATAGTAGTTATCACAGAAACTTGGTTAAAACCACACATCAAAGTCACCAGGGTATAGCATACTAAGAAATGAAAGAATCAACAAAAACCAGGGGGTGTAGCCTTAATCTCTCTCAACATTATACAGTCTTACCATTCTCCAAACCTATTCCTATATTTGGTAACACTGAAATATTCATAACAATATTGAAAATAAATAACAATAAACAACTCTGTATTATAACAATATATATTCCCGGAAGACAAAATGTCTATATCATGGAAAACTTTCTCTCATGGGTGTCCAAAAACATCTTTAATGAAACAGTAATTATGGGAAATGTCAATATCAACTGGCCAAACCTATCTAATGACTCACCAGCAAATAGTATCCAACTCCATGGCTTAACACAACTGATGACCCCCTTACTAGACTTCAAAATAACAACCTAACCTCAGTCCTAGATTGGATACTTGTCTCTGACTCTCTCAAATGCTCAAACACTAATACACTTTTCAGTGCTTTAAGTAACCATCTACCAGCCTATACTTATAGAACCACCTTCCAAAAGCCCAAAACTCACATCTACAAAACATCCAGAAGCCTAACAAATTTCCATCAAAACCAGTTTAACAACATACTGAAATCACTTAATTGGTCCACATTAAAATCTCTACCTCTAGATGAAGCTGTTAGCTATTTCAATAAAACATTCCTAGATACCCTCAACAATTTAGCCCCTCTTAGAACATAAAAACTAAGTGGAATCATTCACCTTTGCTAACAGAGCTTGGAAAAATTGGCTGAAAAATAAAAATGAATCCAACATGGATAACTATAGGCAGCTACATAATAAAGCTAAAAACAATCAGTTAATGCAGATAAAAGACTTGCTTTTTCACAGCAGTTAACCAACCATAAAACAACCCAAAAACATTCTGGAAAACCGTCACATCACTTCTTAATCCCGGGTCTATAAAATACTTGGGAGGGTGGTCTAATGGTTAAGGTGTTTACCTTGCAAGCACAAGGTGCAGGGTTTGAGTCTCACAAGGGATAATTGGTTTGTCTTAAAATGGCTCACAAGGGCAGTTAGCTTAGTATGAACCTATAATTATCAATTAATTTTAGGGGGAGAGGTTGGCAAGGGGGGGTTGGCAAGGGGGGGAGGTTGGCATAATGGTTAAGGTGCTTACCTTACAGACACAAGGTGCAGGGTTTGATTCTCACTTGGGGTAATTGGCTAGGCTTAAAAAATGGCCCACAAGGGCAGTTAGCCTAGTACTGAACTATGAACTATGAACTATGAACTCCTCCCCAAACCCAGACAAGACTCCAACTGACATAGCCAACATGTTTAATACCCATTTCATCGACAGTATAGTCACACTAGTCTTAGACTTCAACTCTAGTACAAATTCCAGAATTCTCAAAAACTCCCTCCTCCCCCACAAGCAACCAATAAAGTCAATAACAACTCACATACTGACTACCAAGATCCCATAATACCTCCATTCTCTTTACAACCAGTTCCTACTACATCAATTCATAAATTCCTCCTTAAGCTTAAGCCTTGCTCATCCTCCTCTGACAATCTTCCACTAGAATACTTAAAACTTGCTGACAACTCTATTGCTTGTCCAGTTAGCATACTCATAAATCAATCCATTTCGCAATCATTTGTCCCTACCCTGTGGAAAAAATCAGTCATAACCTCTATACACAAAGAAGGTAAATCTAATGAGGTTACAATCTATAGACCCATTTCTATCCTTTCTGCTCTATCCAAACTGCCTGAAAGATGCATTCCTATTCAACTGTTAAACCACCTTACCCATAACAATCTCCTCACACCCACCCACATGGCTTCAGGCCTAGTAGCAGTACAACAACAACTCTCATTTCCTTCACAGATATATTCAACAAAGTTAGGAACTCCAACTTACACACATCTGTATTACTACTAGAATTGTCAAAAGCAATTGACAGTCTCATATAAGAAATTACTTCAGAAAATATCAGCACTAGGCTGTACATCACCCTCCAAGCAATAGTTTAGCAGCTATCTGTCCAATAGGCAACATTGCGTAAAGCGGCAGGACTGTCTATCTCAGTACCAAACTAACAAAACTGGAGTCTCACAGGGGTCCATTCTAGGACCCCTCCTCTTCAATATATTCATAAATAACTTACACACTGCTTGCCATCACAGCACACCTATCCAATACACTGATGATTTCACAATCATATCCACCTCTGGCAATATGTTTGACCTGCTGCAAAAAACACATACAGCATTCACCACAATAGAAGCATGGCTAACCAATACACAACTATTACTAAAGCCTAACAAAACTAAGCTTTTACTTTTTTCTACCAAAACAAACACATCTGATTTTAAAATCTACTCCCATAACAAAACTGAAATTAAAATTGTAACAAGTGCAAAACTATTGGGTATCACCATAGACATGAAACTCACATTTGACCAACACATACTGAATGCCATTAAAAAAAAAACTCACGTCAAGCTAGGAACACTGTATAGACATAAAAACTTTATGAACCCAGACACCAAAAAAGTACTAGCTAATACCTACCTGATCCCCCTTTACTGTATGATGCTCCCATATTTACAAATTTACATACCTCTTTCAAAACCAAATGCTAGTATTGTTATTATAAAATTGCTAAATTTGTCACAAACTCACTATATCGCACTCACAACTGTTATGCACTTAAGGAACTCAACTGGCTAGGATTCCCCCACCATCTTGATTATTTACAACTCTCAACTCTACAAAAAATAATTTATCAACCATACAACTGTTTGACCCAAAAATCTACCCTGCAAGCTTATATTCCCACGAGAAACCACCGATCTGCCAATAGGCAACTCATACATGTACACAAACCCAACAAAAGAGTGAGAGTCTCTACTCCTATGCCATAGCTAAACTTTAGGACAACCTTCCAGATAATATCATCAGTATAGAAAACTGCAAAAAATTCAGACTTACCCTAAAATACTACCTCTACAATTCCTGGACCTGCTCATGCCCAACAATTAGCACCTAATTTCCCTACCTTCCTATGCTATTCTCTTTCCCTCTGTCCAATCTTCTTCACCCTCCCTCTAACACCCTACCAAACTAAACCCTTTCTCTGCTCATCCCACTAAACCCTCAACTTATACTACAGCATCCCTCAAATAGAAAATAACTGAATCTCTTCATTACTTCTCTGAGTAACATATCTCATTAAACCCTAATAACTTATCCTTTCATTAACTAGTGCTATAATTGCTATCCTATTTATTAGTCGATATGCTCTTTTAATCTATCACCTCTCCTCCTTAAAAAAACAAACAAATTATACATATTTTGTATCAATGTTTTTTGTAAAAATATCCTAATGTGTGCATTCTGCAACTATGTATAATCCTAGGATTTGTCTAATATTTGATTATTATGTCTATCCACTTTCTGTTTTGTTATTGTAACTGCTGGCACTTGTTAGTGTAACTGCTAGAGCTTTTCTCCCCAGGCCTGCTGAAAATGAGTTTCTGACCTAGTCAAACTTTCCCGGTCAACAAATGTCAGTAAATAATAAATAAATAAATAAATAAATAAATAAATAAATAACTTAGTTTTACTTAAACATAGCCAGTGCACTTTTTCTTAGGGCTAAAAGTTAATGTTTCCAAAAGCATATGAGCTGTTTTTCAAATCTAGAAGTGGAATATAGATATGAAAAGAACAGACAGCAATTAATGTAAGAGGGAGCACAGACAGCAGCATGTACTTTAGCGTGGGTAATCTTCATTTTAGATTAGGCAATGCTTATGGGCATATCTGTTGATTTGGAACAATTGCTCCTGGGGGGTGGTAAACTTAATTTTTTGAAGATATATAATTTTGTGTTTTGTTTTACATTAATAGGGAATGTGGTGTTTTAAAAATGTATTTAGTTCTTTTTGTTTCAGCATTTTTATTAAAGAGAAAGCCTTAAAATGTAACACAGGTTCAAATGAAGAAGAGAAGAAACAATTGTAAAAAAGATCAGCTTTCCAAACATTAGCATGAGCATGTAACACAAAAGTTGAAAATTCATATTCAAAAAAACTGACATGTACAATGGTGGGAACAAGAACTTTTTTAACATAATGATCATGCTATCCATATTATCCTGGAACATAAATACCCTTATAGGTGTAGAGAAAAATGAAAGGGTATTGAATTATATTAATAAATCCAGAATACAAATAGCAATGCAGGAGATATATTTGGAAATAAATGAGAATGTGAGTTTGCAATGAAAGGATTTCGGGATAGATATTCAGCAGAACATCAAGGACAAAGGAAAAGGGGAGTAATTATACTAATTGTTAGAAAGGTTTCAATAGTGAGGCTATTGGCAGGGGAGGAGGATTATGCTTGCAAGTGTCCTTATTCTACCGAAAGCTGCTCTTATGAAGCTTAAAAATAATTTGGGAGAAATAATAAGCTTTCAGCATTACTCATAGGTGAAGCATGGAACAGAGTGAAGGTGTATCGGGGGGGGGGGACATTGCAGAAAAATATAAGAAAAAGGTAGATTTCTGGAGAAATTTATGAAAACATTTGGTGTGGAAGATGTGAATTCAGTAGTAGGAACTCAGACAGAATTTATATATTATTCCCCAAGGTACAATAACTGGGTTAGACTAAACAGAAATTATACATCACAGGAACATGTGCATTTAATTAAGATCTTTGGCACACATTTAATAACTATTTCATCATGCACCAATAAAAAAAAACAAGATAATAATGCAGAGTAATGATGTAAAAATGAGACACTGGTGCTTTCCCACCTTCCTGTTAAAAGAGGAATTCTTAAAGTAGGTAGTGGAAATTATTTAATCTGTTTAATTTTTCTGTTTGTATCTTGTACCATGCTGCCTGTGTCATCTCTGAAAAGGGTCTATTAAGCAATTTACCCGATTGTCAAAATATAATAACTATATAAATAAATACATGTTTTCAAGGCATTGCATTATAGAGTGCTATGCGGAATACTGTCATACATTAATGTCTTACAAGGTCAAACTCTGTTGATGTCTTGCTGTTATACTTGGTGGCTCTGCAGTTGCCCGCCCCTACTGTAAATTTGATCTAGGATACTCCTCCCAGTCTAGTGTCATTAGCAAAAAAAAAAAAAAAAAAACTTTGCTAGAATCTCCATGTGTTCTGCTTAAGTGTAACAAAAATATACAAGACTGTTTATAAGCTTCTGAGCCCCCCAAGCCTGTCTGTGTTGGGTGGAAGCCTGCTAGCTTATCAGTGGGAGTGGTAAGCACTAGGTAACTTATCTATCACATAAGGAGTGGTTCTGGCCCAGAAATTGTAGTTATTGGCCTTTTGGACAGTTTTTCCATCTCTCTCAATTTTCTGATTTAAAAGCCTGCATTTGCACTTGTTTTCCCCCCTTTCATGTAACTAGTCTAGTCTAGATACAGATTTGCTGTATCCAGGACTGTTTGTAAGCTCCTGAGGCCCCCAAGTCCTTCTGTGTTGGTGGGAAGCCGTTTAGCTTATCAGTGCGAGTGGTAAGCACTAGGTAACCTATCTACCACATAAGGAGTGGTTTCTGGCTCAGACGTTATTGGCTGTTTGGGCAATTTTTCCATCTCTTTCAACTTTCTGATTTAAAAGCCCGCATCTGCACTTGTTTCTTTCCTGTAACTAGTCTAGTTCAGATACAGATTCTTAGTTTTAGCACTTGAATTTGCTTATTCGTGCTCAGCACTTGTTCAGAACTTGTTGTAAGCACTAAATAAGCTACAGATTACTACAACCCTCAACCTTCCTCATTACCTACAGAAAAACAGTTTTTGTACTTACTTTTCTCACCTGCTTAGAGAAAAACAGCTCTTGTACTCACTTTCCTCACTTGTCTAGAGGAAAATAATTTTTTGTTCTGGCATGTCCAAGGGTCAGCTCTTAGTGTTCTTTCCTGTCTATTGGATGAATCTGGGCATCTTGGGGCAATGTAGCAATTGCTTCATGTACACAGACAACCCTCTCCTCCTACCACCCAACATTACAACCTGTGAGAGATGCACTTATCTAGCCAAACTGGACATAAAGCTCTCTCCAACCAAGACTGAACTTGACAGTCAAGAGGAGAAGGTAAACACTTGCACCACACCACACTCATCACATAGTCCCACTAAACCTACACCACCAAAATCCACACATAGAAACACAAAAACATTCATGGAGGCTCTCAATAATAATCTGCTCAAGCAACAGAGACCTCCAAAGCAAAAACCCAAGCAACTTCCACCCCCAATACAACCCAAATGACACATAGCCCACAGACTCAGTGTGCCACTCAGTCACAGCCCATAAGGCAAAACAATGTACCCAACACACTAGTCATAGGTGACTCTATAGTCAGGCACACTAATGTCCTACTCACCAGGCTAAACAAGGAGAAGGTTACTGTCGGGTGCCAGGATCTGTCACATAACCCCGCACTCAGGTCACTCCACAACAAGTACAAATATGAATCTGTCATTGTCCATGTTGGTGTGAATGACTGGAGACATACCTCCCTGTACTGGAAAAGAGACATGGAAGAGCTCTCCAGTCTTGTAGCCCAGGCAAGTATGACCATAGCCCTGAGTAGCATCCTGCCATCACCCAGAATGATACTGCAGTACAAGGACAAAATGATTGACTTCAACAATTGGCTAAGCTTCTGGTGTCATTCTAATGGGATCCAGTATCTGTCTGCCTGGGACGACATGGCCGACAGATCGGGTCTGTATTAAATAAGCAAACGCTTAAAAAAACAAACGCTTATTCATCTACCCTAGTTCAGCAAATGCTGAAAATGCCAAACATTCAGAACAGCGATTCTTTTCCCTGGGAAAAAAAATCGCTGTTCCACAAAAAAAAAACTTAAAACAGTATTTATTGTGGGGGGCTTCACTCCCCCTACTTAAATATACCAACTCCAAGATCACACCACAGTGGAGAAAATGGCAAACTCCTGAAACTGGCCCAGCAATTTCTTTCCCTGAGAAGAAATTCGCTGTTCCGAGTGTTCGGGATTTTCAGTGTTCGTTGAACTAGGGTTGATGAATCAGCGTTCACTTTTTTAAGCATTTGCTTATTGAATATAGACCCGACAGTCCATGATGCTTTGCCAGAGATGGCCTGCACTTGTCACTCCTGGGATTCTGGATACTGGCTAAGGCTCTTGCTGCCCCTATAGTGCCTTTTTTAGGCAAGGTTCAAATGACAAATTCACCACAGTAACAGGAACAGCCAAGCAAAAACTGAGGGTAATGCTACTTAATACTAGAAGTCTAAATCTCAAAATGCACCCTCTCGAGGCACTCCTTAAAATGGAGAACATCAATATCTGTGTAGTGACTGAGACCTGGTTCAAGGCTCCAGAGAGCACCCCTGCATTACCAGGCTATAACTCATACCACACCTTTTGGTCTCCTAACCTGGACCGGAACACCAAAGGTGGAGGTGTGTCTATATTCATTAAGGATATCCACACATCCAGGCTAGTTGCTCAGCATAATGCATCTGAGGTTATCCAAGTGCAACTAACTCTGGGCAAAACTGCAATCCAAATTGTAGCTTGCTACAGATCCCCCACCATGCCCCAGGATTCCCACTCCTCTTTTCTAGACATACTGGAAAATATTAGGGGTCAACCAAACACCCTAATAATGGGCGATTTCAACTACCCCACCATTAACTGGGAAACCTACTCATGTACCAACTCCTTCACTCAATGCTTTCTAGAATTCATAAATTCCAATGGCCTGGATCAACTTATCCACAACCCCACTAGGGGCAACAATATCCTAGACCTAGTCATTACCAACATGAATGACCGGAGTTCCACACCTGAAGCCAACTCCTCGTTGGTCAGATCTGACCATAAAATAATCACCCTAGATATCCACATCCCGCCCCCACCCCCATTAAGGAAACCATGGTAAAAAAATTTCTCCAAAGCCAACTTCATACTTCTTAAGACAGAAGTGGTGAACTTCATGACACCCATGCAGCTGGACAATACAGTTACGACTGCTGAATCCTACACAGATGCACTCTATAAGCACTTACACGAGTGCATGGATCATGCTATCCCAAACAGAACCAAGATGCTATCCTCCAAAAAAAGGAAGCCAATCTGGTAGCCCCCTGCCATAAGCAAACTGTACAACAGAAGGAAGAAACTGTTACAAAAGAGAGTAAAATCTCATGAGTGGAGTAGTGCCCTGGTCAGCCTCAGTAAGAAGCTGTGATCCATTATATGATCCTCCAAAGCTAGCTATGAAAACAAAATCACCACTTATTCTAGGGACAACCACAAAGCATTCTATAGCTATGTCAAGAATCTCAATGGCAACACCCAGATCTGCTCTAAGCTACATCACAACGGCATGAAAATTACAGAACCAACTGATATTGCCAACATCCTGGTAGATAGGTTCAGTGCTAACTTTACCCCCTCTCACCCCTTAAAGGGCCTATATCTTTACAGGAAGAATGCAGAGTCCCTGTAATCACAACAATGCAGGTAAAAGCTGCACTCTCTAAAGCCAAAAACACAGCATCCATGTGACCGGACAACATCCCAGGCTGGGTTTTACATGAACTTCAGAACGAACTGGCTTCCCACCTAAGCACCATGTTCAATCACTGTCTCACATCAGGCTTTGTGCCCACTGAATGGCACACAGCAGCAGTAATCCCACTCCACAAAGAGGGAGCCACCACTGATCCTGGGAACTATCACCCTATTAGCCTGACGAGCCTGGTCTGTAAGGCCATGGACTGTATTATCATGGAACTCATAAACAAAGACATTGGTAACCTCCAAACTCTGGACCCCACCCAGTTTGGGTTTGTGAAAGGCAGATCATGCCTCTTGAACCTGATCGACTTCTTTGAGGCAGTCACCAAAGCTGTAGATGAGGGTAAGGTGGTTCACATAGCCTATCTTGACCTCACCAAGGCTTTTGACACCATCCCCTATTCTGGAATTATAGCTAAACTCACTAAACTAGGTATAAATCCCTATGTCACAAGATGGGTTGCCAATTGGCTCACTGACAGAACCCACACTGTAAAAGTTGCAGACTCCAAATCTGACTTCAAACCAGTGACAAGTGGAGTACCACAGGGTTCAGTCCTGGGACCTCTCCTGTTTGGTATCTACTTCTCTGAAGTACAGGCTAACACAGAAGGCCTTTGGCTAATGAAGTTTGCAGATGGCTGCAAACTAGGAGCCATAGTTGAGTCCCCAAATGATGTGGACATCCTACAGAAGGGCCTCACTGAGACAGATGCCCGGTGTCAGAGCCATGGCCTCAAGCTCAATGCCAAAAAGTGCATTAACATCCTCTTTGGTAAAAACTCTGTACCCATGAACTATCACATAGGTGGCAGTCTACTTAATGCCGAATGTTTGATACGAGACCTTGGGGCCCAGGTGGACAGTAGTATCTCCTATGATAATCTCATTGTGACAGTAGTCAGGAAATCCTTCTACATGGCACACCTCATGACAAAAGGGTTCTCATCCAGGAAAAAAGGGGTCATTGTTCCCCTCTACTCGACACTCATTAGACCCATTATAGAGTACAACACCCCTTTTGGAATGTACCTCACAGGACATCTGCAGTGGCCACAGAAGTACCTCACAAAGAGGATTACTGGCCTCAAACAGATGCCGTACACTGACCGTCTCAAAAAACACCAGCTTTACTCCTTAGCATATCGCCTACTCTGAGGTGATCTCTGCCTAACATATAAAGCTATGTCAAAGCCAGAGCTGTTGGACATGCTATACCTAAAGAAATCCCAATCCCTCCAAGCTATATGCTCTAAGGACCTAAAGCTTGTCACCACAATAAACAGGACATGCTAGAGGGATGGATTCCTGTCCTAGAGACTTCGCATACTCTGGAACAAGCTACCCATCTATGTCAAGCAAAGTTCCTCATTAGCACTCTTCAAGAAAAATCTTAATGAGTGGATGGGAAATAGGAAATACACCCTGGGGATCACTTCGACAGGGGCACAGGAAAATAACTTTCTTGGGTGGCGTAAGCCAGGGAACCTTGTTGGCTAGGCTTACTTAGGCCCTTGGGCTGATAGTCTAGTACCTACCTATGAACCTATGAACCTAAACGTTATGTTGTTCTGCAGTTTTTTTATATCCAAAGGTACAATAATATAAGCACATTTATTTATCCAAATAAATTTCTACAATATGGAGGTATAATATTTAAAAAAATATTTGGATCTATAATGAACTTTTTTATATTATGACTGTTCAACATTTGTCACCAAAGACGTATAAACTGTGCACACATTATCAGAGATTCATATATACTTTCCTCATGTTGTCTGTTAAGAAACCACTGCTTCATTTAGCCTAAGAAATAAGAAAAGAAAAAGAAACCGCTCACACCATGCATGCAAAATATGCTCATATAACTCGCCCAAAATGGTGCTACCAACCTAATAAAATGTAAAAAAAACAATTAAATAATAAAACTAAAACATAGACCATGGCAGGCAAATCAGATAACTATGCTACTAGCTAAATGACCTAATAATTACATACAGCAACTAAAATTACACTAACTAAAATACAGTATAAAATTAACAAATCCTAATGTAACTCTGTTAAAAAAGACAAAATTAAACAAAGTCATTAAAAAGTTATATAAACGTACCTCAGAAGAATAGAAGACAAATCTCTCACTATCCACAGAAAATGCCATTCATCAAAATATATAAAAACTACCTAAAGCTGCATTTAGTACTCAACTTACTTAGCTGTTAAAACCAATAGTTCCTGTTTGTAAATTCCTACATACCATTTAGAATCTTGTTGTGATCTGACTGAAGAGTGATTCTCAAACAAACTGATAAGTATATTTTTGGCACTTTAACTTTTCAAAGTTTTGCACTGTCTTAATTTTTGCTTGACTGAATTATATATATTTGCTGGCATTGTTTTCTGTTTTCTGATCTGTTTTGAAACTGCCCCCCCTCCATTCATGTGGTGTTCTTAAAGTTGGTAAAACTGGTCTAATAGCTTTTGTGTTATCTGATTGTTTCAAGGATTGCTGGTTTAAAAATAGTCCCTGTTTGTAAATTCCTACATACCATTTAGAATCTCCTTGAGTTCTGACTGAAGAGTGCTTCTCAAACAAACTGATAAGTATATTTTTGGCAATTTCATTTTCAGAGTTCTGCACTGCCTTAATTTTTACTTTAACTGGCTATGTCACTGTATCAAGCCTGGCTAACTCTCTCTAGAATGTGTAAAAATCTGTTAACCATCTTACTATGTAATTTCATTTAATCCTGACTTACGCTCGGGATTAACTATAACCTGTGGAACTTGTTTAACTTGCTTACTTATGTAATCTCTGTAAATAGTCTGTTTGTAATATGTAATGCTGGTATTATGTAATGCTGTATCTGCTTACCCTTAGAGCTTTTCTCCCAGGGCCTCCGCTGAAAATGGACATGTATCCAGTCGAACTATCCCGGTCAACAAATGTAAAATAAATAAATAAAATAAAATAAAAAAATACTTGAGTGAATTATATACATATATTTGCTGGCATTGTTTTCTGTTTTCTGATCTGTTCTGAAACTGGTTTTCTCCCACTCACCTTATTTCTCTGGTGTTGTTATAGTTGGTGGCTTTGCAGTTTTCTGCCCCTAGTGTAAATTTGATCTGGGTCACTCCCCCTAGTCTAGTGTTCATTCTAGCTAATACAGAGAGAACATTTGAGAAGGCCAACCCACTTAGGTTTTTAACCTTGAATTATCTTCTGCTCCTCCTTTCTCCCTTTGCACTTTACTAAAACAAATCTTGGGTTCTGACTGACTGTGCTTCTCAGCTGATAAGTATATTTTTTGGCACTTTTTAACTTTTCAGAGTTGAATAAAACAACATTTGAATTCAGTTCAGAAAGAATACATTTTGAATAAATTGCATTTATTTAAACTGCATTTGCTTTAATACTGCTACACCCTCAAGTGTGCTAGCTTGCACTGCACTTTCAATTGTTTTTAGTGCTGTTTTAGCTGCTTTCTGAAAAAAAATTCTAAGCTTGTTTCCTGCCTTTCCTGTAACTAGTCTAGTCCAGATACAGATTTGCTGTATCCAGGACTGTTTTAAGCTTCTGAGCCTCCCAAGCCTTTATGTGTTGTTGGAAAGCCTTCTAGCTTATCACTGGGAGTGGTAAGCACTAAGTAGCCTATCTACCACAAGAGGAGTGGTTTCTGGCCCAGACATTGCAGTTTATTAGCCGTTTGGGCAGTTTTTCCATCTCTTTCAATTTTCTGGTTTAAGAGCCCACATTTGCACTTCTTTCCCACCTTTTCTGTAACTAGTCTAGTCCAGATACTCATTTGCTTCTGTAACTAGTCTAGTCCAGATACTCATTTGCTGTATCCAGAACTGTTAGTAAGCTTCTGAACCCCCACAAGCCTTTCTGTGTCTAAGGGAAGCCTTCTAACTTATCAGTGGGAGTGGTAAGCACTAGGTAGCCTATCTACCACAAGAGGAGTGATTTCTGGCCCAGAAATTGCAGTTTATTGGCTGTTTGGGCAGTTTTTCTATCTCTTTCAACTTTCTTGTTTAAAAGCCTGCATTTCTGCTTGTTTCTCACCTTTCCTGTAACTAGTCTAGTCCAGATACAGATTTGCTGTATCCAGGACTGTTTGTAAGCTTCTGAGCCCCCCCCCCCAACCTTTCTGTGCTGGAGGGAAGCCTTCTAGCTTATCAGTGGGAGTGATAGGCACTGGGTAGCCTATCTACCACAAGAGGAGTGGTTTCTGGCCCAGAAATTGTAGCTTATTGGCTGTTTGGGCAGTTTTTCCATCTCATTCAACTTTCTGGTTTAAAAGCCTGCATTTGCGATTGTTTCCCACCTATACTGTAACTAGTCTAGTCCAGGTACAGATTTGGTGTATCCAGGACTGTTTGTAAGTTTCTGAGCTCCCCAAGCCTTTCTGTGTTGGAGGGGAAGCCTTCTAGCTTATCAGTGGGACTGGTAAGCACTAGGTAGCCTATCTACCACAAGAGGAGTGGTTTCTGGTCCAGAAAATGTAGCTTACTGGCTGTTTGGGCAGTTATTTCCATCTATTTCAACTTTCTGGTTTAAATGCCCACATCTGTACTTGTTCTAGTCTTGTCCAGATACAGATTTGCTTGTCCAGATACAGATTTGCTGTATCCAGGACTGTTTGTAAGCTTCTGAGTCCTCCAAGCCTTTCTGTGTTGGAGGGAAGCCTTCTAGCTTATCTGTGGGAGTAGTAAGCACTAGGTAGTCTATCTAACACAAGAGGACTGGTTTCTGGCCCAGAAATTGTAGCTTATTGGCCGTTTGAGCAGTTTTTCCATCTCTTTCAACTTTCTAGTTTAAAAGCCCACATTTATGCTTGTTTCCCACCTTTCCTGTAACTAGTCTAGTCCAGATACAGATTTTCTGTATCCGGGACTGTTAGTAAGCTTCAGAGAGGTGCCAAAGTCTGCTCTTCAATTTTTCCCTTAGATCTGCTAGTTCTCTCCTCCCCTACACTTTTACTAGCTTCTTAGTTTAGCACTTTACCAGACTTCTTGTAGAAATTATTGTAGCATACAAAAGTGCTACCAGCACTAAACTTTCTACAAGGAAACAACTCCAGTACTTATTATTAATGCCCACTCTTCCAGGCATGTCTAAAGGTCAGTTTCCTGTGCTTTCTTCTATTAACCTGGTGAACTTGGGCATCCTGAGGCAATGTAGCAACTGCCTCATGTACACTGACAACCCTCTCCTCTTACCTCCCAACACTCAGACTTGAGAGATGCACTTATATATCCAAATTAGAAGCCACACACCCTCTCCAGCCAAAACCAGAATAGCTGGTCAAGTGGAGAAGGTCAACACTTGCACCATGTCACATGGAACATATAGTCCGCCAGAATACACACCAGGACTGCCTTCCCATAAAAACACCAACCACATATTCACCTTCATGGAGGATCTCAATAAAAAATCTACCCAAACAGCAGAGACCTCCAAGGTAGAAACACATTTGACCACCACAACCCAACACTAATCACGAGACACATAACTCTCCTAAACAGTGTGCCACTCAACCAAATCCTGTAAGGCAAAACAGCATGCCCAACACACTAGTCATAGGTGACTCGATAGTTAGGCACACTGATGTCCCACTCCCTAGGTTGAATAAGGAGAAAGTAACAGTCAGCTGCCTGTCAGGCACCAGGATCCACCACATAACGCATTCACTCAGATCCCTCAACAACAGGTACAGATATGAATTTGTCATTATTCTTGTGGGTGTGAATGACTTATGACATACCTCCCTGGACTACATGAAAAGAGACATGGAGGAGCTCTTGGATTATGTAGCCCAGGCGAGTATGACCCTAGCTCTGAACAGCATCCTACCATCACCTAGAATGATACCACAGTACAAGCAGAAAATGATTGATTTTAACAATTGGCTAAGTTTCTGGTGTCATTCTAAAGGGATCCAATATCTGTCTGCCTGGGATGACATGATTGACAGACCTCGATGCTTTGCCAGAGATGGCCTGCATCTGTCACCCCTGGACTTCTGGATACTGGCCAAGGCTCTTGACACCCCTATGGTGCCTTTTTTAGGTGGTGTTCCAAAGACCAAATTACCACCATAACAGCTACAAACAAATGCAATACAATGGTCATGCTGCTCAATGCTAGAAGTCTAAATCTCAAAATGCACTCACACGAAGCACGCCTTAAAATGGAGAACATTGACATTTGTGCTGTAACAGAGACCTAGTTCAAGGCAACAGAAAGCACCCCTGCACTAACAGGCTATAACTCATTCCACTCCTTTCAGCCCAGAACTTGGACCAAAGCTCCAAGGCGGTGGTGTTTCCATATTCATAAGGGATGCACACACCTCTCAACTGGTAGCCCAACATAACACATCTGAGATACTTTAGGTGCAGCTAACATTGGGTAAGACAGTGATTCAGGTCACAGCCTGCTATAGGTCTCCAACAATGTTCCAAGACTCACACTCCACGTTCTGAAGCACCCTGGAGAATATTATGGTCCAACCTCACACTCTCATACTGGGCAACTTCAGCTACCCCTCCATTAACTGGGAAAACTACTCATGTATCAATACACTTAAAAGCAGATGACTCCAAATCCAGCTCCAGGCAAGTGACAAGTGGAGTACCTCAAGGTTCAGTCCTGGGACCACTCTTGTTTCGCATCTACTTCTCTGAAGTACAGGCCAACACTAAGGGAATCTGGCTAACAAAGTTTGCAGATGACTGCAAACTGGGAGCCATTATTGAATTCCTAAATGATGTGGATATTCTACAAAAGGGCCTTACAGAAACAGATGCTTGGTGCCAGAGCCATGGGCTCAAGTTTAATGCCAAGAAATGTACAGTTACCTCCTTTGGGAAAAACCATGTACCCATGAATTACCACATAGGTAGCAGTACACTAAACACCAAAAGTGTGATGAGAGACTTAGGGACATAGGTGGACAGCGGTCCCACCTTCGATAACCACATTGCCATAACAGTCAGGAAATCCTTCTATGTGGCACACCTAATCACTAAGGGCTTTTCATCCAGAAAAAAGGAGGTCATTGTCCCACTGTACTCATCCCTCATTAGACCCATTATAGAGTACAACACCCCATTTGGTATGTACCTCACAAGACATCTGAAACAGCTGGAAAGGACAAGGAAACATTTCACTAAAAGAATCACAGGCCTAAAGCAGATGCCTTATGCTGACCGTCTAAAAAAATACCAGCTATACTCTGTGTCATATCATCTACTCAGAGGCGACCTCTGCCTAACATACAAGGCCATGTCAAACCCTGAGCTGTTGGACATACTCCACTTAAAGAAATTCCAATTCCCTTAGATCCCCACACTCCAGGGATCTAAACCTTGTCATCACAATGAATAAAACATGCTGGAGGGATAGGTTCCTGATCCAGAGACTCCCCATACTCTGGAATAGACTGCCCATACATGTCAAGCAGAGTGCCTACTTGGCCCTCTTCAAAAGGAACCTTGATGATTGGATGGGAGATAGGAAATTCACCCCGGGGATTACATCAGTCATTCTGCTAGA
Source organism: Protopterus annectens (assembly GCF_019279795.1). Classification (NCBI taxonomy): domain Eukaryota; kingdom Metazoa; phylum Chordata; order Ceratodontiformes; family Protopteridae; genus Protopterus; species Protopterus annectens. The sequence goes on from NC_056751.1 coordinate 637,219,898, forward strand.
CCGGGGTCCAGGGAAGTAAATATTGTGGGAAGAAATATCCAGGGAATTGTTATGGCTAGGCTTGTATAGGCCCTAGGGCCAATAACCTAGTACCAACCTACGAACCAACGAACCTATTAATTCCAATGCTCTGGACAAGCTCGCTCTTATCCCCACTAGAGGTAGCAACATCCTTGACCTGGTCATTACTAACATGGGTGACTGTTGCTCTACACCAATAGTCAACTCCTCCCTGGTCAGATCCAATGACAAACTAATCACCTTGGAAATCCTCATCCCTCCCACTCCCCCCTCTCGCAAGGGTAACCACCATGAAAAACTTCTCCAAAGCTAACTTTGGGCTCCTATAAACAGAGGTGGCCAACTTCACGGCACCCATTCAAATGGAGAATAGTTGCATGATCACCAAATCAGATACCAGTGCATTGTATGAACACGTGCACAAATGCATGGATCTCGCCATACCCAACAGAACCAAGACGCTCTCCTCCAAAAAAAAGGAAGCTAATCTGGTGGCCCCCTGCCATAAACAAACTTTACAACAGAAGGCGGAAACTGATGCGGAATAAGGTAAAGTCCCAAGACTGGAAAAACTCCCTTATCAGCCTCAACAAAAAGTTGAGATCCCTCATCAAATCCTCTAAAGCTAGCTATGAAAACAGAATTGCAGACGATAGTAAAGACAACAACAGGGCCTTCTATAGTTATGTAAAGAATCTCCATGGCAATACCCAGATTTGCTCTGAGCTACTGCAGAATGGTACCTCCTATACCGAGCCAACAGATACTGCCAATATACTGGCCGACAGATTCAGTGCCAACTTTACCCCTCCCCCCAAAGGACCAATCACAATACCAGTAGATTGTCAGGCACCCAGTATTACTGCTGCACAGGTTAAAACAGTACTGTCCAAGGCTAAAAATACAGATTCTATGGTACCTGACAATATCCCTGGCTGTGTTCTACATGAACTACAGAGTGAACTAGCACTTCACCTGTGTGCCCTGTTCCATCACAGCTTCACCTCAGGCTTTGTCCTACCAAATGGTGCACTGCTACAGTAATTCCTCTCCACAAAGGAGGAGTGACTACAGACCCTGTGAACTATTGCCCCATTAGCCTAACGAGTCTGATATGCAAAGCTATGGAACGCATCATCATGGACCTAATAAACAAGGATATAGGGAATCTCTAAACTCTGGATCCTACACAATTTGGTTTTGTGAAGAAAAGATCATGCCAGCTCAACTAGGTTGACTTCTTTGAGTCAGTCACCAGAGCTCTGGATGAAGGCAAGGTGGTTCTTACAGCCTATCTTGATATACCATTTCCCACTCAGGAATCATGGAAAAACTCACTAAGCTAGGCATCAACCCCTATATGACTAGATAGCTTGCAAACTGACTCACTGACAGAACCCACAATGTGAAAGTAGCTGACTCCATGTAGATTGCAGACCAGTCATGAGTGGAGCCTACAGGGTTTGGTCCTGGGTCTTCTCCTGTTTGGTATCTACTTCTCTGAAGTCCAGGCCAACACAAAGGGACTCTGGCTGACAAAGTTCGCAGACAATTGCAAGTTGGGAGATATTATGAATTCCCCAAGTGATGTTGACATCCTACAGAAAGGGCTCGCTGAGACCAACAGCTGATGTCAGAACCATGGCCTTAAGCTCAATGCTAAAAATTGTGTCATCATCCCCCTTGGGAAAAACCCTAGTTTCCTTGAATTACCAAATCGATGGTAGTCCACTGAATACAGAAGGCATTATAAGAGATCTGGGAACACTGGTTGACAGCAACCTCTCTTCTGACCACCACATTGCCACTGTGGTCAGAAAGTCCTTCTATGTGGCACATCTCATTTCTATGGGTTTTGCATCCAGGAAGAAAGAGGTCATTGTCTCCCTCTACTCTTCCCTCATTAGGCCAATCATTGAGTACAATGCCCCATTTGGCATGTACTCTGACACCTGCAACAACTGGAGAGACCGCAAAATACCTCACAAAGAGGATCCTAGGGCTTAAGCATTTGTCCTATATGGACAGGCTCAAAAAACTCCAACTATTCTCTGTCTCATGAATAAAACAAAATCCACGTCAGCAGAACCAGCAGCAAAGAGTCCAATATTAAGTGTTTTATTAACATCCACTTTTCGTTCAAGAAAACTGAACTTCTTCAGACAAACATCAAAAGGTATGAAATGTAAAAAAACTCCTTAAATACACAATTAACAACACATGGTACATTTGAATGGACCAACCAACTGGTTAAAACTCACTGACATCAATGTGTGGGAAAAAGCTAGTCTCAAAGCTTCTTAAAGTGCTACTGCATACAAAAGTCAGATCTTTACAAATTGTGTTTTGAAATCAAACAACCGACCAAAATGAAATGAAAAATTATCAATGAAAATGTGTCTAATCATAAAATGTTTAAAACCAAGAAAAATGAAGAAAAATGAAACATAATAAATGGAACCGATTTAATAACGAAAAATAAGAAGTAAAACATAAAAAACAATAAATCATAAATGAAGAATAAAAATAAAAAATAACAAAATTACCTCTGCATACTTCTGAGTTTCAAAATGCAAGATAAACTTACTCTGTCGTTAAGACCTGAAGGTCTATATGAACAGAGTTTCAGCTGCCAAATCACTTCTAGGCGCTCTAATAATAGTTGGAAAGGACCCCCCTGATGTCAAAGGGAACCTGTCCTAACACACTAAAAGTAAAACTTTGCTGAGGGTAGTCATTAACATGTTTCGCCAAAGCGTTTTCACACTTATTTTTCCTAATACAATATAAATGCTCATAGATTCTTTTGTTAAAACCTCTGTCAGTCTTGCCCACATAAAACGATGGGCAGGACTGGCAGCAAGGCAAATAAACAACCAATCGAGATTTACAGTTGAATCTATCAACAGTGGAGAAAGAAGACCCAGCAATTTTGAATCTCAAACCAGTGGCAATGTGCCTGCACATGTTGCAACTCTCACATTTGAAAGTGCCCTCTACTCTAACAGGAGTGTCCTTTTTTGTTTCTAGTATTCGTTTGAGGTTATCACCCCTCCTGTATATGAAACTAGGCAAAGTACCAAACCTGGCTTGTAAGGCATCATCACACCTGTCTCTGTCTCATAGCGTCTACTTAGAGGTGATCTCTGCTTGACTTACAAAGCCATGCCTGACTCAGCTCTGTTAGAAATGCTACATCTAAAGAAATCCCAGTCCCTCCACCCCACATGCTCCAGAGACCTCAACCTCATTACCAGAATCAACAGAACATGCTGGAGGGACAGGTTCATAACCCAGAGACTGCCCATGGTATGGAATAGACTTTCCATACATGTCAAGCAGTGCACCTCACTGGCCCTCTTCAAGGTAAATATTGATGAGTGGATGGGAAACAGAAAATTCACCCCGAGGATCACTCCAGTGGCTCTACTAGACAGAGGCACTGGGGACTAAGGTCGGATGGCACAATGTCAGGGTAATCTCATGGGCTAGGCTTGTAAAGGCTCCATGGCCATTAGCCTAGTACACACCTATGAACCTATGAACCTATGAATTGAAATGAATGAAAAAAATATTTTAAGCCTAAATAACAGTGGAAATGAATAAGTGGAATATACAGTGGTCTTGTTTGTGTGAAAAAGAAATACCTTATATAGTAATATCACAGGACTTGATTTGGGACTTGTGGATTTGCCTTTTATCCTAAACCTCATATCCTCATTTTATAGTATTAAATATATTACCCAGAATATGACTGAGTATTACATTTATTTAGGAAATGTGGCACAGTATCAGTCATGTGCACAGATTGTTATGATTTTGTCAGCTTTATTTTTCTGAGAAATAAAACAAAGCATTTACAACAGAATTTAAAGTATCTGTATAACTCTAGAAAATGTAGCACTGAAATATTCTTTTTGAAACAAGCATGCAGTATGATTGCAGCGCATAATTATGTAATTATGTTTCAATTCCACATCTTTGATTGTTCATTTTATAAGGCATGAGGCCCTGTTCTATCCTCCAATCTGGTGCCCTAACCACCTCAAAAAAAAAAATCCTTTTATCGATCTGATAGCTCTCATCTAAGCATCTGAGCTAGGTCCATTCTGTACAACCTATGCATCGCAATTCTGAGTTGAGAAGCAAAAAAAAAAAAAACCTCTTGTGCTAACTGCATTTGCCTTGGCTGCAAATGCAATGCCTGTAATGCACTCAGTATGGGATCACAGCCCGTAAAACTTTGAGCCGGGGCAAAGATCGAATGTTCACTTGTTCAGATGTTTAGAATATAAAAAAATGCTGTACTTACATATTATTGCAACCACATTGGAAAGGACTGACTATCACTAGTTTTTCTATCAGCCCTTCAAGATATCTTTTTTTCTGGGTAACAAAATCCTCCTTTTTTACGATATACTCTTTACAACACTATTTACTTTCCGGGGTGTAATGGAAAATTGCATCAATCATCGGTTGTCCATTTCTTCTGTGCTGTAAATGTTACCACGATGCCTGCTCAAATGCATACAAAACAGTGTTTTGTCTTTGCGGCTTGAGTCTTAACCTAGTAGAATAATAATTGTCATGAAGCTGAAGCTGCAAAGCTAAACAAATGTTTTGAATGTAAATTCACAGTGATTGCCATAACACTTCCACCACAGAAGAAGCGGTGAACTGTTTGCCAAGCCGTGACAGCAATGCCAGGTCTCTTACTGTGGGGAGCACATGAATAAGCTCAGCAGCCATGCTATTGCAGTATTCCGAGTGCAAGTCTGCCAGAATAACTGAAATTGTAGAAAAATAATTCACTGTTAAGCAGTAGAGAACATGCAAGCAAAGTGATGGGAAATTGTCTGCCCGCCTCACTGCTGAGGCAAAAGGACATCTTGTTCAACCACCAACAGCATGAAATGCTAAACATCCATGGTACCATTGAGCGGCCATGCACCTGCACTACATTACAAGGGGGAATCCTAAAGGGTGTTGGCCTTACACGTTTGACTGTGGTACTTCCACTACTATCCACCAAGCAAACAGCCAGCTCACTCCATTACACTATACCGCTGGTACTGACTGTTTGACCATCTTACCATGCAGAACTGCACACTGAGTCATATAGAATGTGGTTGCAATAATACGTAAGTACCAGAAATGCCAGCAAAAGAGTACTTGCATTTGTATGTGGAAGATCATGACATAGCAGAGACAGGAATTTGCCCATACCTTGTTCTTGTACAATCTTGGAGTTGGAATATAGCAGGGAATATGGACATATAAAACATGTTTTGTTTTTTGTTTTGTTTTTTTGTTTATTTTTCAATCAAATTATTTTTGATCATTCTGGAATTACTGTTTTTCTGTTTTGAACATTTTTATGTTCTTGTCAATGTAACAGATCTATTTAGATGAGCATATATAGATTTTAGTATCAAGTATCAGATATCATGAATTTTAACCTCTTTTCACACTTTGCATGTCTTTTTATTGAAAAAAATTGTTGAGCTTATTAGCTGAAGTGTAATGTTAGAAAGGCCTGAATACTGAAGAGTAAAGGTTTGCTTTTACACAGTGACAAAACTATCTTTTGCATCTTACCTTATAGCTTATCACAAAATTATCTTTTACATTTTACCATGTACCTTATAATTTCTATTCTACTTTCTTTTTTCTTATACTCAGTCTCTAGCATTTTGCAACTGCAGGTGATGACTTTCCTTTGTGACTTAGCTGTCTCTTATACACTAAATCCATTATTTCACAGTAGTTAAGGTTTATTCAAACTGATAAGTAGTTTTATCTAGGCATCCATATCTATTATTGCAGTTACTTTATCAAAGTTAAGGCATATATATGCTTGCATATTTTTAGAAAATCAGTTCTGCAATAAACAAATGATGCCTGATTTATGAAATTTTAAATGCATCTTGTGGCTCTGAAGGATGTTCGGATGCAAACAATAAAGCCAGTAACTTTTGTATATTGAAATATGTGTACAACATCAAGTGAAGTGTTAAGAGATTAATCAGATAATTAAATAAATAACTATCATCCAAAAGTAGGAAGAAAGACAGTTTATTTTATTGTTTATATTTTGGCTAAGATCAAACTTTATAATGCATTTATTTTCTGTAATACTCTGAGTAAGAGGTTCAACAGCTCAGCCAATAGTAAATGAAATAACGGCAATCTGCGTTTACTGCATATTTTCTTCAGTTTGTATGAATCAGTAGTTGCAGCTGTACAAAGATCTTGATATATATATTTTTATTCAAGTATTCCAAAAAGTCAGTTCTATGCATTCTAATCTCATTATATTGGGGGTTGGGGGTCGCCACAGTGGATCACCTTGTTCGCTCATGATTGGCAGTGGAGTTTTACGGTGTTGAGTTGCCAAACCAGCGCCCAACCTTCCACAGAAGGCACACACACACACACACACACACGCACTCATGCCTACGGCCAATTTTAGCGTGTCCAATCCACTTGCAGCATGTCTTTGGGGATGTGGGAGGAAACCGGAGCACCCGGAGGAAACCCACACAACCGCATTCACACTTAGTACAAATGAAAAATAAGTTGTGCAGTTGACTAAACTACATACAGTTATAGAGGCCTACTAAGATGTCTGTTAAGTGAAACTGCTACTGTTTATCATTCTGGGGAATGACTGCAGTAGACAGAAATTCCATGTCACTGACCCAAGAATAAAGAAATTGGAGAGTTCTGTCCATTTGTTCTGTCAACAACTCACTATGCACAGTTAACTCAAATAGTGCCACATGGATAGCATGACCTTCATCCACCTAAATAAAATATCCAGTGATACGAAAGTCCATAGTGTCTAGAGCTAGACAATGTGAAAATAAAAATGACAACCATGGTTAGTGTAGTGTGTATAAAGACATTTGAAAGGACAGACAGGGAAAATGGTAGCATGTCCTAAGCTTCTTCAAAGAAGATCCTTTGGCATGTATTATCACACACGCAGATGAGTATATGTACATGGCTCAAACTTAGGCTGAGTCCACAATAGTGATGCCAAGAATTTGTCATACTTCAGTTTTGCCAGAGTGACTTAGTGAACCCACATGTAGAGTTTCCCCTTTAAATTTGCATTTTTTGTGCCTTCATGGGAGAATCATGAAAGCATTCACAAGATACCAATGAAACAGGCATATGGTCACATGCTACATGGTTATGCCCTACAGAAATCATTCCAGATAAGCACCATACAACATAAGTAACTTTTGTGTGATATAGCATATCACTGGCAGCTGTGCCTTTTCACGCATGTATGGAAGCTTGTTACAGAGGCAGAAGAGGTAAATAAAAGGACTAGTCACCACACATATACACACACACACATGAACACAAACACACTCACTGAAATGCATGCTCACACAAAGCCACAGACACACACACACACACACACACACACACACACACACACACACACGCACACACACACGCACACACACACGCACACACACACACACACACACACACACACACACACACACACACACACACACACACACACACACACACACACACACACACACACTCACTGAAATACTGTACATGGTCACACACTTAGATACACAGACACACACACATACCTACACACACTGAAATACACACACACCCACACCCACACACTCACACACACACACACCTTCACACAGACACACACACACACAGACACATACACACTCACGCGCCTGCACACACACACACACACACACACACACACACACACACACACACACACACACACACACACACACACACACACACACACACACACACACACACACACACACACACACACTCATGTACACACACGCAGTATCACTGAGCATGTTTTTGCCTATCTTAACATATACTTCAGCTGCTAGGACAACCTTGGTGATACCCTAAAATATGCCCAAGCAAAGCTGTGACACATGAATTGAGTCTGCTATGCTGTATAATATAAATGTACAGATTGTACTTTCAGCAGCTGCTCCAAGTGAATAGGAAACCCAGGAGCCGCACTATAGTGTCACGGGTCTAGATTTTTGAGCAATGAAATACCCAGTCATATCTGACCTTATATTTCTTCATGAAACTGTTGGCTCTACAAATACCAGCACTAGGGATTTGTCTGCACCAACAAATAAACAAGACACTGGTGGGATAAATTCCTAACTCACTGTATTCCTAGCTATGGAATACGTTGCTCCTACAGGTCAAACAAAGTACTACTTTGGCTACTGCTGAGACTAGTTGTGATAACTGCATAGGTAAACTCATGTTTACACCAGGATTATAGTGTACATCCCTGTCCTGTTTGGGAGGTAACTAAATAAAGGTGTATAGGGCTAGGCATGGTCCCTGTGACTGCTTGTCTAGTATTATTCCTATGTACGAATGCACACTTGTGACTATGATACAACAGCACCTCCACCAGAGCAGGAATATCACCTAGATATAGGACACCCCTGTTACAATGACACAATGGCACCCAACTTGCACAGGAAGAACACATACATGCAAGAGGTCACTACAACTAAGGAACTGCAGCACCCCACCTGTGAAAGAATCTGTAGATGTAGGGAATCTTTTGGTCTGGGACACAGCAGCAATGCCACCTGTACAAGAGGAAAATGCACATGTACATACAAGGGGCCACTGTGAATGTGGAATATCAGTACCCTAATTAGACAATAATAATCTGCAGATATGGGGAACCTTGTGTCTATGACACAACAGCACCTTAACTGTAGAGGAAGAACATGCATGTGCAGGCGAACACTGCAGATATGGAATAACAGTGTTCCCACCTGCACAGGAATAACCTGCAGATATGGGGAACCCAGACACTGACACCCATCTGCACAGGAATAGCCTGCAGATATGGGGAACCCAGACACAGATGCCAATCTGCACAGGAAGAACCTGCAGATATGGGGAACCCTTTGACTATAAGACAGCAGCTGCCTATCTGCATAGGAAGAATGAGCACATGTAGTAAACCTCTCTGACTCGGATATTGCAGAACTTCATCTGTGAAAGAAGAATCTGTACATGCAGGAAACCTTTCTGTGTATGACACAGCAGCAACACCACCTGAAGAGGAAGAACATGCACATACAGAGAGTCCTTGTGACCATGCTATAGCAGCATGCCCACATGCACAGGAAAAAACGATAGATGTAGGCAACCCTTGAAACTATAGTATAGCAGCAACCCCACCTGAATAGAAATAACCTTCAGATGGGGGGACCCCTGTAATTTATTTATTTATTTAACATTTGTTAACCAGAAAAGTCTGACTGGGAACAAAGCCAATTTTCAGCGGTCGACTGGGGTGAAATGCTCCCGATGCATGTAACGTGGGAGGAAACCAGAGCACCCAGAGGAAACCCACACGAACGCAGGGAGGACATGCAGACTTTGCACAGAAGGCACCCCAGCCAAGAATCCGGAGAACCTCTTGCTGTGAGTTGATAATGCTACCACTGCACCACTGCGCTGTCTGTATAATACTTGTACAGGAACAATACACAGATGTGGGGACTCTTGATGACTATGTTATAGCAGCATCCCCATATAAAAAAAAAATAACCTGCAGATGTGGGGAACCACACTGACTATGAGACAGCAGCAGGAAAAACCCTGCACATGTGTGAAGCTCATTGGATTAGGATATAGCAGGACCCCCACGTGCACAGGGACAACATAAGAATCCTTGTGACTATGGAGTAATAGTAACTCCACTCAAAGAGGAATTGTTTGCAGATGCAGGGAACCCCTGAGACCGTGATCATCAGCACTTCTGTTTGCACAGAATTAACCTGCAGATGTAGGGGGCCTTTATTGGCAATGGTATAGGTGCACTGCCACCAGCAGAGAAACAACCTAAGTATACAGGGAGCCCCTGTTACTATAGACCTACAGTATTCTAAGCAGAGAGATAACAAGCAAGCTAGGTTTATAGGTAAATATCAAGCTATCAGTCTATAGACTATTACAAGTCAAGCCAATAACCAGAGGTCAGAATCAAACCATGTACCTTGTATATATGAGGTAAGGACCTTAACCATTATGCCAGTCCCACACTCCAAATGTTGGTAGGCTCTGGCATATAAAATGAAAGTCACATTTACTGAACAGCTGCATGTGTAAAGTAGGAATACATTCCAGCCAAATGTCCATGTGATAAAACTTCTTAAGTCTGTTAAGTGGAAGTGCACAGAATCTACTACACATGAAGCCAAGCAGCTGGTGTCACCTAGAATATTTTAGGTCTCATCAGCACTTACCAAGGAGTCAGGACAGTGCAATGGGCAGCACACAATGCAAGCAGCTCACCAGACCCCATACTATATAACAGTTTGCTCTATAGATATCAGTGGTCTGTTGTTATCACACATGTGCAGTGTGAAATTCTAGCCAACTCGTGCATGTTTTCACATCATGTATGGCCTTCCCATTGGTATGGTGGATGTGTAGCAGGACATGCAAGGTTCCTGCAATTGATTTCTGGTCCATTGATGACACTCAGTCCTCTGTGGAAAGCCATGGGTCAGTATGACGAAGTGTCCATAACTGTGTTGTGATGTGATGTATGTGGTGATGCTGTCTGTGTGGGTAGTGGCTCCACTCACTCATGAACTGACTCTTGTGACACCGTTACACAAGTATATTACATGGATGGTTCAACAAAGTAAATGATGAATTAGTGTGATGATTCTCTCTCTTCTTTCCTACGGCACTGTTTTTCATTTGCAGTCCAGCACTGCACCTGTACTGCTTCATGGCTGTTGTTTGCGGCATACTGATGACATCATTGGCTCAATCATTGCATGGCAGTGTGTCATTAATGAACTATTGGCTTTTTACAATGGTACACAGCATTACTGCATGATAACCATTTTGACCCTGCAGCCACAGTTATGGCAGTAGCACACATGTCCTTTCATGTGCTGCCAGTGGCAGTAGTACATTGGCATATGGGGAATATGCTGGTATGTTTGTATTGAGCTTTACCTCCACTGATCACTGAGCAGTCATAGAGGAAGCCCTATAGCTGTGTGGCCAGGATATACCCTCTGTTTTCTATGTATCTGCATGATCATGTGTATATCCAACAGCTGTAATAAGCCTGCACATTACATATTGCACAAGGACTGTGACCAGCTTGACTGTCCATGGTTTGGCTGTTTAAAGCTCTATGCATCATCAGCTGCACAGGCAAGTATATTATTGGTGTCATATACTATCAGGTGGATGCCATAAATCTATACAGAAAGATCTTTACAAATAAATTGCATTGTGCTACTGGAAGACCTGAAAACAAACAAACAAACAAAAAAAAGAAATTAACTACATGCTTCATCTGCCATTACAGTGGGGTACACAACAAGGATAAGAGTATGTCACTCCATAATAATTCTCTGAGACACATGCACACCACTCAACTGTCCAGAATTTTGCAGAAAGCCCATATTTTTGCCTCATATTTCTGGTCTGTTCCTCATAACATGTATGGTTTTCTGGCAAATCATTGACAACTGAAGTAACTAAATAATAACAGACATTTCAGTTTCATAGATTCATAGGTTCATAGGTGTTTACTAGGCTAATGACCAAAAGAGCCTTTTTAAACTTAGCCATGCATCCTAAATCTCTGACAAGTTCTGATACCCTTGATAAGTGTAAGCATGGGCCTGTGAGATGAACCATTTGCATCAGAGACATAGGTGCCAAACCAGGGATGAATTTCTGGTTTCCCATTCAGTTGTCCAAGTTGCACTTGAATTGGATTAGGGAGGAACTATGCTTCACATGGATGGGGAGCCTGTTCCATAGACAGGGTAGTCTCTGGGATACATACCTATCTCTCCAGCAGGTCCTATTTATATCACAGGCAAGGTTTAAGTCTTTAGAATTCTAGTACTGTTTGTTTTGTGGATATGCAGGAGGTCCATCAGAGTGGGGTCTGACAATGCCCTGTATGCCAAGTATTAATCTCCCCTCAAAAGCCTGTAGGTGACAGAATACAGGGATAGGGCCTTGATGCTCTGTATTCTTTTTAGTGAGGAACCTCTGTAGACATTCCAGTTGTTGGATATGCTTGGGTAGGTACATACCAAAGGGAGCATTGTACTCAATAATAAGTTTGATGAATGCCGAATACAGTGGAACAATGACTTCCTTGGACTTAGATGCCATACGTTTGTTTATAAGTTGCGCAACACAGAGTGATTTCCTCACTACTGTAGACACATGATGATCAAAGGCTAGATTACTATCTATGTGTGTCCCTAAGTCCCTGACTACTGGGTCATCTCTAAAGGGTGTGTTGTCAATATGATAGTTACCAGGGATATATGACTTCCCAAAGGATACTTTTGTGCATCTCTTGGCATTTAGTTTTAGTCCATGACTCTGACACCAATTGTTTGTCTGTGTCAGCTCCTCAAGGAGAACATTTGTGTCAGTGTGACATTCAATGACAGCTCCTAATTTGTAATCATCTGCAAATTTAGTCAGCCAGAAACCACCGACATGAGCCTAGACTTCAGAGATGTAAATGCCAAAAAGGAACAGTCCAAGGACTGATCCCTGAGGAACTCCACTTGTGACTGGCCTCTTTGTAGAGGTGGACTCTTGAATTCTAACTTTCTGGGTCCTGTCTGTGAGCCAGTTGGCTATCCATTGGGTAACATACGGGTTTGTACATAACCTCCTGAGTTTGTCAACAATGCAGGAGTGGGGTATTGTGTCAAATGCCTTGGCCAGGTCAAGGTAGGCAGTGTGAAAGATTTTGCCTTCATCCATTGCTTTGGTGACCTTCTCAAAGAAGTCCACCAGGTTGAGTAGACATGATCTGCCCTTTATGAAACCAAAGTGGGTTTTGTCCAGTGTCTGGACATTTACTATATCTCTGTTGATCATCTCCATGATAATACTTTCTATGGCTTTACATATAAGACTAGTAAGAGTTATGGTTCTGTAGTTTCCAGGGTCTGTAGATGGCCCACCTTTGTGCAGAGGGATGACTGTTGCCTTTCTCTATTCATGAAACATGAAGCCTGTTTAGAGGTTACAGTTAAATAGTAATTCCAGAGGCCCTGATAGGCCATGTTTCATGCTATTTAGAAGGCATCCTAAGATATTGTCTGGGACCATTGATGCAGTGTTATTGGTCTTAGAGAGAGCATTAAGGACCAGTTCCCTAGTGATAGTAGGGAGAGTTATATTTCCCGATGGATGGTTGAGGGGGAGAGAGGAGTAAAGTTGCAGCTGAAGTTATCAGCCAGGAGGTTTGCTATATCTTCTGGCTCAGTATGGGTGGCGCCATTTAAAATTAGCTCTGCACACAATTGTGTACTGCCTTTGAAGTTGTGGACATAGCTAAAGAATGCTTTGTGGTGGTCCTTGGCCTGGCAGGCCAAACTTACCTTAAATTTGGCTTTGGTAGACTTTATTTGTCCTCTGAGATGTTTGTTTAGTTTAATGAGAGAATTTTTATCCTGCTGGGTGCTGCACCTCCTAATTTTTTCCATGATTTTCTTCCTCCTGTTATATATCCGACTAATTTTGTGATTCCACCAAGGTGGCTTGTTTTTGAGTTAGTTCTGTACTTCTTCCTGGTGGGTACAACTGCCTCTATGCAGTTATTAACATGCTTGTACAAGGTTTCTGTGAACAGTTCTGCATAGGCAGAAGTGTTCTTAGGGTTTATAGGGGTTTGACATTTTGCCAGGTTCTCACTTAATAGCAGGAGGTTAGCTTTAGAATAGTTCCTGAATATTCCCGGTTGAGCTGGGGGTCCAGGTTTTATTTTTACTTCAAAAGAGACCGTTTTGTAGTCTGACCTTACCAGGGAAGACATTACAGTAGGTGGTGTGTAGCACTCTCCCATATTTGGTGAGGACCAGATTCAGTATGGTTGCACCCCTGGTTGGTGTATTGACTATTTGGTCCAGGGAGTTTGTGGTTACAAAATCCAGAAATCTCTGTGCATGTATGTTTGATGTTGTATAGCATTTGCAGTTAATAGTGGGGTAATTAAAGTCACCCATGAATATGGTATTGGGTTGGATAGTTAGTGTTTCTAATAAGTTTAAATGCATGGTATGGGTTTTGTGGGTCATAGAGGGGGACCTGTAGCTTGCAAGGAAGTGCTATTGTATTTTACCTATGGTGATTTGAACATGGAGCAGCTCAAGTGCATTGTCCTGTTTGACCAGCCTTGAAGTATATTTATTTTTTATGTAAATAGAGACACCTCCACCTTTAGTCCCTGCCTGTGAAGTAGCTGGTCTAAGTGTGTGGAAGGCATTATAACCCTGCACTCTTGGTGTGCTGTCCGCAGCTTTAAACCATGTCTCTGAGACAGCACAGACATCAGCATTCTCTAGGGTAAAGAGAGCTTTCAGGGAGTGGAGTTTTTTTGTTTAGGCTCCAAGCATTGAGCAGTAATACCTTTAGATTTTCTTGATTTTGATTTACTATATCGGAAGTACTTTCAGTTTGGCATTGCCTAAAAAAGGCACTATGGGAGAAGACAATGTTTTAGCTAATATTCAAAAGCCTAGAGGGGAGAGGTTCAGACCGTCCCTGGCAAAGCAACATGGTCTGTTGACCATCTCTTTCCATGCTGACAAATATTGCACCCCATTAGACTGACACCAGAAACTAAGTCAATTATTAAAGTCGATTAGTTTTTCTTTGTATTGTGGCATCATCCTTGGAGAAGGTAAAATGTTGCTCATGCTAGGCTCACACCAGTCTGAGACACATATTCTGAAAGCTCTATGATGTCTCTCTTCATATAGTCTAGGGAGGTATATCTCAGGTCATTTACTCCCACATGGACTATAACTGAGTCATATTGGTAATTCAGATCCAAAGACCTGAGTGCATGCATAATGTGGCAGATCCTAGCCCCTGATAAGCAACTAATTTTCTCCTTACTCGCCCTGGTGATAGGGACATCAATATGCCTCACAATGGAGTCTCCAATAACTAGAATATTGGCTTGTGTGGTGACTTGCCTTATGGGCTTAGAGGTAGAGGCTCCATGAGATGTAGCTCTATGTGTTGATGTGAGTGTTGTTTTGAAAGAGTGTGTATGGGGCTGCTGAGGGTATTTCTTATGTGTACTTTGTCCAGTAGGTATTTGTGTTTTAGGAAGGTTACATGTAAGTGCCTCAGTGTATGTGGGTCTATATGTTTGCTTTGAATTGCGCATGATGGGTGCAGCATGTGAACTACTGACAACCTTATTGACATTAGGAATACTTTTATGTGAGAGCTTTGCCTCCAGTGACATTTTGTAAATATATCTCTCACATACTGTATCAGTTTGTTTGAGAATTAACTGGTTGACAGTAAATGTGAGGCAATTTGTATATTGCCTTAGGATGCCCATATCCACCAAGCCGGTAATGGAGACAGTAGGAAAGTTCATATCCATGGTAACAGACCCTTTCTTATTGATTAGACTGTTGGAGTAAGAATATCAATCACTGTCAGGAGCATCCAGTTTGTAACTATGTTGATAGTGCTTGCCACTGCAAACTAGTTGTCCTGTGAGCAACTAGATATTGGAGAAATTTCATTTGTGCTTTTACAGAAAACATGTCATTCAAGGTGTCTGAGTCTGTACAGAGCACTGCCAAACACTTGAGGGGAAACTAATACATAAACTCTGAAAATTTAAGGATGACGTATTTAGGCAGATATTCTGACATTAGAAAGAAATCACTAATTAGTAATCACTAATTACTTACAAAAAACAAAGAATTAGCTTGTCAAGAATGATGAAAAGAGGGGAGCTGCATGAATGGCTACTGCCTGGTTACTACTAATGATGGTCACACCACAGCTTCCCTCTGTTGGGATACAATACTCCTTTACTTCTTTTCTCACCAGAAGCAACATGTTAGCACCAATCCCAAGAAGAGAAGCAGGCCACAGCCTGTTTGGTGATCCAGTCTTGTCCCAGATGGTACAAGAATCTGCAAGCTTGTAGCTTTTTTCTGGTAGATACCTTGAATAGCAACCAGACCAATCAGGTACGTTAAGCACAGACACTCACTCTCCAACCAGAAAGAGTCAGGAATCAATGCACTCTGCTCCTACTCTCACCAGGATCAGAATATTAGCACAGATTCCAAGCTGTCATCTATAAAGCAGTTATTAGGCTTTCTGGTGATTAGTAGTCTCCTGGAAATAATGTCACTGTACTCCTCTCACCAGATGAAAACAGAAGCACTAATCCCAAGATGACTACTGAGAGGCAGAATGTGGCTCTACAAAACTGGTGATCTTGCAATAGATGCTTAAAGGTAAGATGAAAAAATGGCTTATCCTAAACACTGCAGTGTGCACTAAACAGTTAGATATGAAAGTGGGTAACTTGTCTAAAAAGTTAAGTTTTAGTGGAGAGCTTCTACTTTTAAAAGAGCAAGATAGATTGAAAGGGGTGGTCACATTTGTATTCTGGTGCTATGGAATACAGTAGGATGGCCAATAAATTTAAATAGCTGAAGAGGACTGATTTCACAAAATGATACTTTTGTGCTTACTAACATCAGCCAGTAAAAGCAGAGAGGAAATGAAATATATGGTCAAATTAACATAAGGTGGCAGGCAACTAGAAAGACAGCTGTGTTTAAGACACAACAGTAACAGGGTGGGAGGATGGGAACATTTTCTGTCTGACTCACAAGAGACAGTGTTGTGGTCTCTTTTCAAGTTTTAATATGCAGTTAAAAGCAGAATACAAGTAAAACACAGTGTAAAGAAAACAAACCACAGTATATAAAATAGTAAAAGGCAATAAAGTAATACAAAATACAAGAAATAAAAAGCAAACTAACCTTTCCCTAACAGCAAACTGTCACAGAGTGTGGGTGAGCCTTTCCTTCAGAAAATGCATGATAATAAAGAATGTATTAGTCTATAAGCTTTCTAGTTTTATAAGATCAATATTTAAAGTATGTCCATGATTTGGAGCCTTTGTCCCCTCTCCATTATCTTTGACTTTCTCCAGAATTCTTGTGATAAGAAGTTGAGAGATATGGACACATGTGACATCGCACATGTGGATGTGACATGCAGTTATATGTCACCTGTGTGCAAAGAACAAGTATTAACAATGCTCATTGATAGATGCAGATGTGCAAAAAATATGTATTGAACCTGTCACACTTGAACCCTGGAGGGTGGGAAATTCAGGTGCTGGACATTTTCTCTAAGTGTCTCCCACACCGGCACTACTACTTCATAACTGTATTGTGTTTTCCACAGCCATTCCAAGCAGTGGCACAGTGGAAAAAAGTACAGCAACACAAGATCAGCGGTATCAGTCAGTGGCACATCTAGCAGAAAGGTGTAGAGGGCAATATGACAACTATTTTTGTGTGTACCTAGCTTCAACTACACTGAGTGTTAGCTATTGATTTATGCTAAAGATTATTTAGTGATTCCATATACATGTCAAACAGACCATAGACCATGTTATATGTTCCATACCAGCTATGGAACATTGGAGGATGGCTGGTTAGACATATATAAGCATAACTGTGGCACTTCAGTTGACTGCACATACTTGATCCCAAGAAATATAATAGCATGCAATATGTGCACTCCCCCAACATATGATACTTTATCTCCACTACGCACATGTGATCTATGCTATGCCAGATACTTAGCATGTGCAATATCAGTAACACTGGACCTGGCATAAGCGTACATGCTCTTGGAAAGTTGTGAACAATTTGCTGAAAGGAGAGTAGTGCAATCTAAAGTCACCCCTTCGCAGGTCCTATGTGCCCACTAAAGCAAAGCTGTATAGCTGCATCTGATTACCAAATGATAGCCGTTGCCAGGTGAGTGGCCATGCTATATTATGGAATTCAGTGCAATAGCTGCAAGAAAATGCCAGTGGAGGTTGTAGGCACAGTGGCATGTGTATAATGCATGATACATAATCACTGACAGAACTACAGACTGAGCTGCATTAGTGCCAGTATGCTGCACCAATGCTGCTTGGACTCATAATCTGCAACACTATGACACATTATCCTAATTTCCTACTGTGTACTTGGGAGCACAGTGCTTGGCTTACAGTTTTGCTGGCAAATGGACTTCCAGGCCACAAATAGCAGTTACATGTTCACTAAATGTATGTGATACTGGATTTATCCAACACCATTAATAGCATTTAAATGATGTTTGTATATTTAAATATGAGCATGACCGATGTCTGCACAATATTTCAATACAGTTGGCTGCCCTGAATCCTAATAGCTGAATCTTGCAGGCAACCAAAGTCCCTGTCCAGTAAAACAATAAAATATACTATATGCTGAGGTGTTGCAACCTATGAGTTACTCATACCTCATTGGGGCGGTACAAGACTCACACAGGCAGCTTTTGATTACCACAAACATAGAGTAGATAGTATTGACCATTCTTACTTTTTCACCAAATCTAATCCTTAAACCTTTTTTCAGTAGAATAACTTGTTTCCACTCTCTGTCTTCAGTTTATAGATCTGCATTTTCAGACCTCAGTAAAAAAATAAAAATCCCAGATTAAGCACATTTGGAAATCAAGTCTCCATTTTCAGTTTTCTCACCATTGTTTTACATCTGAAGTGCATTTAAAAAATTATGATCAATGCAGTTAGCAAATGAGTTCCTAGATCCTTCCTAAAGAAAAGATACCACTGGTGACCCAAAAGGGCTAACTCAGTCAAGAAATGAGACAAGTTGGAACATCTATCAGTCCAATATTCCTGAATTTAACATACACCAACAGCAACCTAATTAATTGACACAAGTGCCAGCACCACAAAGTATGCCTGGTTCAGATGTGCCACATGTTGCAGCTGAATAAAACTTAAAACCGGATTAGACCTATCAAAAAGCAATATATATCAGAACATAACCTAAGACCTACTTAACAATTCATTCAATTATTTTTTTTTATTAAAACCCCACTTGTTATACGCCTCTAAGATTATTTTTGTTTAGCAAATTACTGCGTGATGTTTCAATTAAATCATAATTAAATCAGAAATGACACAACAACTTACAGATTCTTGGTGCAACTGGTGGAGGTATGCTGTCCTTTCTGTGCTTTACAGTAGGCGACTGGCTTCCCCTTAGTGGCGGATTTATGGGAGCATTTGTTCTACGAGGTGGAACTGGTGGTCCTTGACTGTTATTCTCTTAAAAAAATATTGCATTTGAAAAGTATTAACATATAGAAAATTATATTATGGGGTAATGTAATGCACACATAAAATAGTTCAAGTAAATACTTCATTAGCCGCTCTATAAAACATACTATCACACACACACACACACACACACACACACACACACACACACACACACACACACACACACACACACACACACACACACACACAAACATGAATAATTTTCCTTTAAAGGTCCACTACAGGCAAATGATGAAAAAACATTTATTTTTTTATCTTGCCATGGACTACTGCACCTCTCAAAGCTGCCTGTAGCAAAATAAGTATTCTTTCCTAATTTTATTTTATTTTATCCTTCTCTGCCTCATGCAGCAGAAATACTGATTCCTTTGGCAAGCTAAATCTGTCCCATAATGCACTATGAGAGCACAAATTCTCTGAACAAGTAGCACTATCATTTATTTCTTGTCATACTAGACTACCATTCACTCAGAATGGTACACTTGAAAAAAAAACTGGCAAGTCTGAGATTTCTGCAGATCGTTTGTCATTGACTGGTCTGCAATGATCATAGGATCATAGATCATAGCAGGTTACTAGGCTATCGACCCAGAGGTCATTTCAAGCCTAGCCATTTTATCCCAATGTAATACCATAGATACTCTAGTCAGTACGCAGGATTGTATTTATTAATAACTGCTCATTGTTGTGGGCACTATCCCTGGTAAGAATTTACGTTGCCCCATCCACTCATCCAAGTTCCTTTTGAACAGTGTCATAGAGGTAGCCTGCTTCACATGGATTGGCAGCCTATTCCAAAAATGTGGCAGTTGCTGAGAGACAAATCTATCCCCCCAGAATGTCCTACTTAGGTTACAAGCCATATTTAGGTCCCTGGAATGGGTAGTTCTAGTCCCATTTGATTTATGGATGTGCAGCAAATTCATTAGGTTTGGATTGGAGATTGCTCTCTAAGCCAGGCATAAGTCTCCCCTAAGAAGTCTATATGATACTTAGTATAGCGACAGGGACTTTAGGCAGTCTGTGTAAGGCACATGCTGGAGTTCTTTGATTATCTTA